>NC_134837.1:81422361-81722361 GCF_004210375.1 Tachypleus tridentatus
CCATTTGGTCTGGGAGTTTGTTGCACTCCTTAAGGGTCACCTCTGTGCTATGCATGCTAAATGAGCAGTTTAAACTGAGAGAAAAATCTCTTTCAATGCATTAGTGGGCAAAAGAAGATCAAAAAAAGTTTTTTTCAGTGTACAAAAAAGATAACTTTCAAGACATGAGTGAATAATACTTTCCATTTATCATATGTTGTTGTGTATATTATCATGAAATTACAGCTATAGTTAGTATTTCTTTATTTATCTGTTTTAGCAATATAGGTCAAGAAAGTATCTCTTTGCTCTGAGATGCTTATGATGTACAGTTTTACTATGTCAGTTATTACCATGTCACAGACCCTTAATATTTGGCTTAAAGACTAGATTACTTATATGCATGAACAATTTCAGTTGTCTTCATCTATCTCATGTACAGCCTATTCTTTACTTCATCAAGAAGATTTGAGTACATATGTGAGTGCACAAGTGAGAAAGTATTTAAATACACAATTTCTGAACTTTAAAGCTTCTTTGTAATTTTCATCACAACTGTCTTACAGATTGAATTAACTGCAGTAACTTCTTCTGATGCTAAATTGTTCAAAAGCTTCCTAGTTATTGTGGTTCTTTAATTTCCACACGTGTTAGGTTCCATATAAGGATAATCTAGAAGTAGCACAAAGTTCAGTAGTGAACAAATAGAGGGAGAAAATAGTTCTGATTATAATCAGTAATTGTGATGAAACAGTAAGTTTTTAAATTATATTTTATTCAAAACTGTATCAGTTGTACATTTTTTTGTTTATTTATAAAGTAATTTAATAACCTAAATGTAAATATTTTGTTTGTTAGGACTGCTGTGATGGTTGTAAAGTTGGACTTATTGTGGCTGGTATGAATATGCCATGTCTTCTCAGCAATTTTGCTTTTCAGTCTCCTTGGCATGAAGCTTACAGTGACTGTTGCAACTTGAATTATATTTCACAAGGAGGTATTATACTTTATTTTTATTTTTTTCTCATTTTGTGATTGTTGTTTTGTTATTTACATTGACAACTTGTATTTCTCTTTGATGACATATTTTTCAATTGAGGTTCTCTTTGGAACAAAATTCTTTGTAGATTACTAAGAATGTCATAAAAATGAAAAATTTGACCAGAAATTCTTCATGCATGTTTTAGAAACATAAGGTAAGCTTGTATCATTATTATAACTGTCAGGTTATTATCATATTCATTACAAATGAGATATCTTTGCTTTTCTCTCATTAAGAAATGCTTTTATTTGATTTGATTTGTGTTTCCATGTCCATGATAGTTTGGGGATTAATGAGAAAAAAGTGTAAGTTAAGTACTTAATGCTAATAACTTATATAATAAATAAAATACAACAGTATTTAGACCAGCAATTTGTTGTAATAATTTCTTTTTAGTATTTACTTGCACAACCAGTGAATGTTTTGTCATTAAGCATAATGAAGCTTAAGGGTCAGTCAAAGAGCATTTGTTAGAAAGTTGCTTTTTTTTTAATAACTCAAGCTACCACAAACTAAGCTTTTGAATAAGCTAATATATTTGCTTTATTCATTTAAATTGACTTAAATAGGACATCTACTCCATGCACAAAAAAAAGATATGGTTTGTAAGTGCATCAATCTAGACAACACATTAGTAATTGCTGTCATCCATTTTGAAGAAACTTTTCTACTTAATGTTACACTTAATACATGAGCAGGGTACAAAACAAACATCCTCATCATAGTAGAAAGCAAAAAAACACTTGTATAAGGTTTTTATATTGAACAATTATTTTTGATAAAATCATAAATTTATAACAGCTTTCCAAGTTAAAACTGAGCCATAAACTTTGAAATTTTGTCCTTGTGGTATTCATAATTTATAGAAAGGTTGAAATCAAACAATGCTTGTTAGAAAAAAAAGTCATTTGTTTAATATCAACAAAATACATTAAAATGCTTCTAACAACTTTGTTTTAAAACATTAATGTTATTTATTCTCTAGATAACATAAATCTTGTTTTTTCTGTCTTTGTTTATGCCATTATACCATTTCTCACAAAATGCTACAGGTATTTTGAAATCTTTACTGTAACTTGTGTATAAAATTACAGAATAATTTATGCTTATTATTTTCAACTTTTAGTTAACATTTGAAGTGTTATCTTTTTAACGTTTTTTTCAATTTTGAGAAGGAATGATAAAAATTTTGAAAATTGTTTTCAGTTAGAGATTCTGGTATGAATTACTATTTTTCTTACATTAACTTGATATTCTCTATTAATTATAAAACCATATTCTGGGGCACGTGTTGTTCCAGAGTCTGTGATATTGTTTCTTTGATAGGAATGTTTCCCCATTGTCATTAACCTAACATTCAGGTTTTAATAACTAATCACAAGTTCTTCAGCTGGAAAATGAACAAAGCCTAAGTACCACAGAGATAACAGACTAAGTAGAAATAAGTAAAATAATAATATAATTGCTTTCCATAAATTCAGTTTCATGATATTATTGAGTACGATTTCTCATATTGATGTTTCTGAAATCCCTTTTTCTCAAGACTTTCCTTCCTAAGAGTTTTTTTATTTTATTTTCTCTTATTTTTACCTTTAATCTCCTTAGCTGTGTCTTTTGCTTATTTAACTTTTTTAGCTTTAAGCTAGCTGTTTTCTTTACTTTTTTCCTTTTGTGGCTCTACATTTTATCTCTAATATCTTTACCAGGGAAGATTATACTAACTTTTTCTTTGCTTCGTTTGGAAAGGCATTATTTACAGGAGTAAAATTCTATTAGTTATGTCTTAGATAATGACACTTAACAGCTTTTCTTACTGCAGATGTTTCTGGGGGAGTTATTCATTCTTTTAGCCCTTCCTTTTGTCTCCCTTCCAAGAGGTTTGTAATCATGGAGTTTGGTGATCAGTTGCTTCTGGAACCTTTCCCCTAAGTTTTGGTCTTGTGAGAACTTGAATCTTGCACTTTGCTTATTTATGGATTTAGTTTACAGGAGGAAACCCTTGTGTTACATAGGTTTTTCTTTTAGGAGCTCACTTTGTTTTTTGGGGCCCATGCCTGTTTATTTAAAGTAAATCATTAGAGCTTCCACTTGGAGAATGTACTTGTTGGATCTGCATTTTCACCACTATATGGACATTTAGTATCTCCTAACCCTGCTTTGACATCCTATATCCTAATGGAGTCTACTCACTTGGGCTTGCTGGCCAGGATTCTAAGTCAGTATTGACTACTTGTGATCCACTTAGTAGTCTTTAACATCTTGTTTGCTAAATGAGCTTTGCATTCTCAGCCACATTTCCAACATATGAAGCTTATAGTTTCCAAGGTTATCATACCTCACTTCCTTTATGTGCATGAGCTTTTTTTTTTTTTTTGTGTGTGTGTATGTGTGTTTGAGGGGGTACTTATCCCTGTTATGTCCCTTCTTTGTATGAATGTATCCTTTTGTGTCCTTTTCAGTGTATTTTTCAAAGGAATAGAATATACCCAGTGTCTTCTTTTATTCAAGTATATCCCTCTCTTTACCTCTCATTGCTGTAGTTAGTTGGAGATTTCCACATGACTCTGATCACCTGTTATCCTCCACTCCACCTGAACTTACCTATTTAGCTGGATTGGGTATAGTTCTAGATACTTTTATCATTTTCATTGCTTGTTCTCTTTTAGAGTAGTCTTTCCACATCAGTGTCCTTATTATGTTGGATGTTTATTTTACCTGTAACCATTTTTTCCCATAGCTGTCTGAACATCCTGTTTTGATATATTTTTCAAATCCACTGTTATTTCTTACGTCAGTTGACAGGGAGATACTTGCTTTAAGGATTACTGCATTCTTTTCTTGAGCTCCAATTTTGGGCTTATGACAAAACATCCTGTTTTGTTGACTTTCAATGTTCTGTAAGCTTTGAATTTAGTAGTAGATAAGCTGTATTGTGTTTAATCTGGTGTTTCTTTACTTTTGTTCTCACTTTAGACGTCCTCTTATCCATGCAGTTGTGACTTTACATCAAGCTTTCAGTTTTTGGTCATCTGTTTCAGACTCTTTTGCTATGCCTATCTTCCTCTTCCATGGTGCCTTTTTTGACTTGATGTACTACTTTCCAGATTCTTCTTATTACTTTTTTATGTCTTGCCTAACTAATTTCCACTTCTTATTACCTCTTGGTGATCCTTGGGTCATTGTGTCTTGCAGCTGAGAGGTCCCTTTTTATGTCAGTTTTGAATGTTTATCCTTCATTTTCATCTTTGAATGTGCTTTTTAGATAGGAAATGTTTTTTTCAGAATAGCTGACATTCTCACTCACAAATGTTAGTTATCTGTCTTTGCAATTTATCACTGCATTTCATAACTATTTTTTGTCTTACATTAGTCACTGCTCACAAGGCCTTTTACTTAATACCAGAATTTGTTAGTTGGATTGAATGATCTGATACAAAAGTCCTTATGAAATGCTGTTTATACATGCATAATTAAGACTTGTAATTGCAACTCTGAAACAATAGCCTTAAACCATTGGATTTTCTTTTCCTTCTTTAGAGTAAGCCTTTTTCAAGTTAATTGTTACTGTTTGACTTAATTATGGTTATTATTTCCTTTACAAAAATATTAAAATAGCTAGTAGCATAGGGGTGATAATACTATTACTGGAAGAGCAGTATATGACCGTGATAACTCATGCTGTAATTGTAAGTGAATTATACATGGAATACAAGTGTGATAGAAATAGATAAAAGTAGTTCCAAATATATATATGTATATATTATTTTGAAAATAAGTGAAGTGAGTGCTATTCATTTATTTGTTTGAATTTACTGTCAATAAGTCACAGATGCCTTCTGCAGAAGAATCCTAAACCCAATAACAACACATTATATATTTATACTTTACAAAAAGTATAAGTAAAAACATTTAACTGACAATTGGTAAACATAACATTTTACATTTGTACATCCACTTAACTAGTTTGAATGTGTATATTATTTTGAAACAAGTGATGTTTGTTTATTTTTTTTGTGTATCACTATCAAGTCACGGACACCTTAGCTCAATATACTCATATACTTACTAAATACTACTACTATATATAATTTAAAAAAGAATAAGCCTTTTATTTTGACACTGTGCATAACTTCTGAGACTTATGATTCTTTATAATAAAGATGAAATAAATTAAGCTTTATTTAACAGCTTTATTAAGTAGGTTATATGTGTCATTCATATTTCATTCTTTCTTTGTTCTACTGTTCAGTTCCTCAAATTTATGCCTTCCAGGAATAATTCAAATGTGAATTTGTTTTAAATTCTTGGCACATCTTCTGTACAAATCTTGTCTGAAGTTCTCTATTGTCTTCATATTTGTGGAGCTACAAATAAATGTTAACTACACACATTTGTATGTTAATATTTTAAACAAGTGTTGTATATTTATAAAATAACCTTTTAAATTATGTTATAGAAAATAAAATATTTTGGTGACAATTTTAAATATTTTTAGGAGACAGTGATGACCGATGTGAAACAAATAATCCGTGTTCTCAGAAATGTATTGATACCGGTATTGTTATTCAGTGTTCCTGTTATCCAGGATTTGTACTAGCTTCTGATCAAAGAACTTGTGAAGGTATTTTTATGTCACATGTAGTAACTTTAAGGTGTTGTTAAGGGAAGACAAGGCTATATAACTTATTACTAAAATTTCTATTCTCAAAGAATAAGACAGTTTGTATTGGAATAAACAATGTAAACCAACTTTGGGCAGTTTTGTTTTTGCTAGTTTGTTTTTCTAAATTTTGATGCCTTCATAAATTTCCACTATTAATTCCAAAATCAGATACCATGAATAGTTATATGTAATTATACATTCTTCACTGGCACAGCAATATGTCTGCAGACTTACAATGCTAACAAAACCTGGTTTTGATATCTGTGGTGGGCAAAACACAGATAGCCCTTCATATAGCTTTGTGCTTATCTTCAAACAAAACTAAACTTTTACATAATTATTGTTATCACTAAGATTCGAAGAATTAATATTTGATTGTAATCAATTAATATAGATATAAGCAATAAACTTGCTCATATTTCTTTGTTTAAATATATCTAGCAACCACCTCAAATTGTTGATTATTACATTGTTTAGTTCATTGTTTTCATCGTAAAGTTTCTTCTAATAATGTCATGAGGATATATTTTGCCAGAAATGAAGAAAACAACACAAATTATGCATCATATTATCCTTGACATTTAACTTGTTTGATTTGGTAGGTTAGCCAATTCTGTTTTGAATTAATTATATCTGTGACATGTGAAAGTTTTTGCATTCATTACATAAGTGGTGACAAGTGTTGTTGTTGTTACTAATCAATCAACTATTTTTAAAAAGAGAAACATAGCCATGTTCACAATATTTTGATATCATATCAAAATGAACCCTGTAAAATTTGGTAAACTTAATGAAGTGACTTTGCTCATAGCAGTACCAAATCATGTATGGGTTGTTCCTACAATATTACAAAGAAAGGCAATAAGAAAGTAATAGTGGCCAAACATTCATTGCTGAGCATTGTAGATGTATATGGAACTTAAAAGAAAAATGCTTGGTATGTAAGTATAAAGGTTTTTGATTGGATGTTTCTGTGGACTACATCTGCTTCAGAAATGTTTGGATATTTTGAGTTGGTATCACAAATGTTTGTCAGGTCAAATTGGTTAAGTTGAGCATATGAAATGTTGAAACATGCCCATAATTGAGAATTGGGTGAGTAGAATTTTGGTATGTGAAAAAAAAATTGTAAAAGAAGACAAATCTAATACATAATTATAAGTCTCAGGTGAGAGGCATAATGTAATCAGAAAATAAATTAAACTTGAGCTGCATGGACCCACAGTTTGATGCTTGTTCTGTTTGTTGTTGAAGAAAGGAGTCCATGTTGAATTGAAATCCATGTCTTGACTGTAGTTAAAAGATAGCTGATGGATTTTAATCTGAGAAAAAGACATGTCAAAGTACCCTGGTTTTTCAGTGTTGTGAGGAGTTTAATATTTGATGTTGTAGTTGTGTTCTGCCACCATTTGCACATTTTTAAAACAACCAAGAAAGTTATGTCATAAATTTTGTTTCTGTAGTTTAAGAAACAAGGGATTTGAACATACGCATTGAAGAATGAGTTGTGAGCATGACATCATAACTGTTTTCCCCAGCACTTCTGTCAACCTAACCGTGCCTTTTTCATTGAGAGTGCCACTTTCAAATTACAAACCATACTGTGTTAATGCCTTCATGGAACTACCACAAACTACACAACAATATGTATTTCCAGCTCAAAAATGCCTTTTTCAAATAATCACATGGTCTACCCATGATTTCTCCTCTCTCTCTTTCACTAATTCTTAGAGATCTAAATATGGAAAATTTCAGACCTAAACTCATAAATTTTGATCCACCAAAATTGTGCCTGTGGAGATACATTGATGAAACTTTTAACATTTGTTCTCATACCTTAGACAAAATATACACAGTGTCCTTTAACATTTTATTGTATTGATCATCCTCTTTCATCAACATGACTATTACGTGACTGCATCAATCTAAAGTAAAAACCACTCGTATTGAGAGGTATTTACACTTCAAGTCTAATCAATCACACTACATTAAAAGAAGTATCACAAACTGCATTTTTGACTGAACTACTAAAATGTTTGGTGAAAACCAACTTCAAAAAGAAAAAGAACACATTCACAGAACTTTTCAAACAAATGGTTATCTCTACTGTTTCATTCATTTCTAAAGAAAAAGTAACCAAGTAAGTAAAACCATCATTTTTCTTCCATTCATTTTAAAACTTAGTTTCAAACTCAAGAGGATGTGCAAGGGGTTTAACATTCAAGTGTCCTTAAAATATGACAATACTTTAAGAAATATGTGTATCAAAATAAAAAACAAACATTAGCTACTAGATTCTATGCTAATGTAGTGAAATCTGTATAGAGAAACCAGCAGATCAGGTAAAACAAAGAATAAAGAAACATCAAAATAGCATTTCTCCATTTTGTAAAGTTGGCCTTAACATAATACTGCTACAACAACAAAACATATTATTAAAGGGAATCAACAATGAGTACTTGGTTCCTCACAATCAAGAAAAACTAGGAAATTTAAAAAAAGCTTTTATGTCAAAATTTATTTATCATCCTTGAACCACATCTTTTCCTCTACAATAAACAGAACAAACATCAAGTTGTGTATCCAACTTAAGCTCGTGTTAAATATTGATGACATTATGCCTGTTACCTAAGACTCAAAACTCTCTATTTCACTTGTGTCTTCTACATTTCAATCCCTTTATTACACATTTCTGGACCTCTGTTTTCAATCTTTCTATTATGTCAGCATTTCATTTATATAACCAATTTGACCTGTTACTATCTCAAAATGTTGTCCAAAACTATTAATTAAGACATGCAATCCCTAGAAGACTTTAATCAAGCATAGTCTTTTCTTTGTAAACGTTTTCTTCAATGAATATCAAGATTGTTATATTTGAATTAAAAAGAGTTTTTCATTACTTTAATAATGTTCAACATTGGTGAACTGGCCTAATTAATTAAGTTTATTGGCTTTTCATTAATTAGAAATATGAAAGTCCTGGCACTGAGTCAGTCCTTTTTGGAAAGCCTAATAAGTGTTTTGTATAAATATCAAAGAATGCTTAGTGAACTAATCATGCTCTTATGCATGGAATTAAAAGTTATAATGTAGCAGCATTCATCAACTGCAACCTATTCAAAGATATTTTCCCTTTGAGAAATTGTTTGATCTCTTGATGGGACAGTCTGCTCAAATGCTTAACATGACAAAATTCTTTAAAATAATCCATCAATAAATAATAGTTTTCCCAAATTTCCACTGCATTAAGTGTTTTTTTTAATTTTAATTCTGAAAGATTAAAAACTATTACAGTAAGCTTTACTTTTATATTCAATATTTCTAGATATAAATGAATGTATATTGGGAACACACACATGTAACATCCTTACTGAAATATGCCATAACACTATTGGTGGCTTTCAATGCTTCAGAAATGGAGAAGAGAGTCAACTTCTAGATGATGATTGTCAGTTAGGCTACTATAAAAACCTTCAGACTGGAGAGTGTAATGGTGAGTTAGTTTTTGGTTTCAAATAGTATATTGAACGTTTTTGAAAGAAATTTCTTTAAATGTAGTTTATATGCTGAGCAGAAATGTTTTTGTTGTCAAATCTGAGGTTGTGAAAATATATCTTATGGTGTCATATGATACTTATTTTGAGTTGAACTTTTCAAGTTTTATCTAGCTATTAAAAGGAATAATTTTCTTCATCAGAAATACTAGAATGCTATTCAAAATAAGCTTTTGAGTTAACATTTTTTAATTTTATATAATCATGTTTATTTCATGTTCATTATTTTTTATTTTTTATCCTTTAATATTAATGAATGCTGGTGCAATTAGTTCTTCACTTAAGTACCATAAATGCTTGCAGAAACCTACTGTAGCAGTTTATGGTGCCACATTTCACAAGAGACTTAAAATTTATATAATTTGTTGGAGTTGCTGTTGGATTCAAACTTGAAATTTGAGCCTATGTGTAGAGCAAAGAGGCAAATATTCGGAGGTCTGTGAGTGACTTTTCTTCTCTTTCGATCAGTTGAAACATTCCTGCTTTCATGCAATAAAGAATCTTAGCCATCCACCTAGTCTGGTGCATTGCTTTTGGAGCCATGAATCAAATACAATGTGGTGGCTTACCTCTAAGAAAAATGACTGTAAGTTCCAACAATTCATAATAGTCACCTTTTGGGTATTAATTTGCCAAAAGCTCCTTTTTGGCAAACTTATGAACTTTCAGTCTGAGTATGTTATGAGTTTTCAGTATTTTAGAACATATCTCGTCACTAACAACAGTATTATAGTACATCTGATCAGTGCTTGGCCATTTATAATCGAATTGTTTGAAAAGACCAATTTATGGCCCTTTTAGTGCTCCTAGACAGTGCATGAAAACATCTGTTTGAATTACTTCACATATGTAATGCTGACATGCATGATGGAGATCTCTTCAAGTTCAGTTTTGATTAAATGGCAAGCACCAACCAGAGGACCAGTATTAGAAGCTGTTATATCAAAATTCACTGTTTGGATCTAGTCTTGAATGTCCCAGTCACTTAACATTTTCATGACAGCTTTACTTGCTGCTTTTCCAGATCTATTGCATAACTTTGGCTTGCCAAGCAGCTGATCGAATCTATATATACCCTGACATTAAAAATGTCAGTCCATCTACTGACTTTTGTATAGTGATGTCAGGCAATATTTTACCATCCTATTGTACAGCTAATGGTACACTTGAATGGTTGAATTCATCTTTGACATTATGAACCTCTTTTTTTGGTTAACAAGTCTGCTTCTACTGATTCAGGCCTGGCATAGCCAGGTGGTTAAGGCACTCAACTCATTATCCGAGAGTTGCAGGTTCAAGTCACCATCACACAAAACATGCTTGCTCTTTCAGCCATGGGGGTGTTATAATGTGACAGTCAATCCCATTTTTTCTTGGTAAAAGAGTAGCCCAAGAGTTAGGGGGGGATGTTGATGACTAGCTGCCTTCCCTCTGGTCTTACATTTCTAAATTAGGGACAGCTAGCACGGATGGCCCTCCTGTAGCTTTATGTACAATTCTTCTGATTTGTGATATATTTATTGCAAAGTCTGATATGTTGCATCCTAGACATTGCACTGTAGCTTCCAGCAAATATGTTGCATCTTAGTCAGTGATATTAGTGCAATCTAGAGTTGATGCAATATCTGAGTAAGTTATGTGGTGGGTCCTTCGTTTTTTTTACTGTATATTAACATTTTTAAGTTCAAGGAGTTCATTGCTTTCCTCTCCAGATAAAGACATAAATTCAGTTGAGGCAAACCATTCAAATTTTCTTTTTTGTATTTCTTCACAACATCATCTTTCTTCTTCATAAGTTTTTCTCTCTGGAGAACGTTTTTTTTTTTGTCAAAACATGATCTACTATAGCCATATATCCCTTTTTCTGCCACGCTGATTGTTCAAGAATAAGCAATCATCTTCTATCTTAATATGCTTCATGACATTAAAATGAGCAATGTCAAAAAGACTGTCAAGTTTCTCTTGAAAAGTATTTTCATTTTTCATCTGAACTGTAGTCTTTCATTCTGATTTCTTTTTTATTTTGTTTCATGAGTTAAATATTTTTGTTGACTTTTCAATGGCATTGCACTGTATTGTTGTTGATAGATTCCTGCCTGCTATTTTTCATTAATTGGTCTCACCAGCCAGATCATGGTGTTCGTTTGTGTTCGAGTTGTACTGAGTGATGAAACAGTATTTCAGTAATCCTCCATAGTAAAAGAAATGAATGAAATAAGTAAACTTCATAAAACAATGCCATACAAAACTTTAAGACTTTTTCACATGTACTTGTTTTTATATAGATGCTACTAGTCAAAAACAAGAATTGTGTAGAACTTTCCAGATCATTTTGTTTGCTGCAGAAACCAAGAGTATTCTATACAATAAAACACTACCACTTAAATTTATAATTTAATTATAATCAGTTTGATTTATTATTGATTGCATATCATTAATGATTTTAATTAATTATATACTCTTAAAAAAAGAAACGAAAAAGGAATATTTTTTTTATTTTAAAGAGAAATATATGTAATAACATTACAAGCTCAGAGTATGTGATGTTACACGTGTTAAGGCACTGATTGTCAGACCAAAATGACAGTAAAAGTTGTGCACTTTGAAAATGGAGGAAAACATTGGATTTTTCGCCAAAATGCATTCGTGTCCAATAAATTTGTTTGAGAAATCTGCATGTTCTGCAAGTGCAACATGTGCAAAATCCCTATAAAAGTGACGGGTTCTCGGCTTCCATAGCTCAGTGTTAAGCCACCAACACGCAATACAGTTACGCCAAGACTGACTGAAGCACAACGCAACAACGCCATTGGTCGCTTGCAAGCAGGCGAATATCGTTCAGATGTTGCCAGAGCTGTGAATGTCCACCCAAGCACCATCACAAGGCTATGGAATCGTCACCAACAACATGGATCAACTCGTGACCATCCACGATCTGGCAGACCTCGTGTGACCACGCCCACACAAGATCGCAACATCCGGTTACGTCACCTTCGGGATAGGACCACCACTGCAACGTCTACTGCCTCAACCATACCAGGGCTGCGTAGGATTTCTGATCAGACCGTACGCAACCGTCGACGAGATTCTTAGGCCCCATGTGCAACCCATCATGGTGAACATCAACGACGTTTTTCAACATGACAACGTCCGTCCTCACACAGCCCGACTCACCACTGTCTTCTTGAGACACCACAACATCAACGTTCTTCCCTGGCCCTCCAGATCACTAGATTTAAACTCCATCGAACATCTTTGGGACGAGTTGGACCAACATCTGCGACGGCAACAACCTCAACTGCAGATTCTACCTCAGCTTGCAGCAGCTTTGCAGGCTGAATGGACAGCCATTCCACAGGATGTGATTCGTCATCTCATCGCTTCTATGGGCAGAAGATGCCAAGCAGTTATTGATGCTCACGGGGGTCATACTCGTTATTGACGTTGAGTGACGGTAAACGTCAACTAGTGAGCGTGGACTTTGCCTTTGCAGACTTTGGATGTTCAGCAGTGAATGTGCAAAGTTTCACATATGTCATACAGAACTACCTGGAATAAACTTGTTTATGTCTTAAATTTTGCCTTTTGCGCTTTCTTTTTGAAGAGTATATATTTGGATTTAATAATTTAAATATATTCTCTATTCTTTTTCATTTAAATTATGTCTAAGAACTTAGTAATAACAATGGTAACCTCACTAAAGTTTTATTGGCTTGAGCAACCCTTAAATGTTAGTCAGTTTGATTCAAATTTGGCATAAATTATATTTAAATTAATTCAAACAAAATTTGAGTGTACCATACCAAATTTGGTGAGTTTCAGTTTTTAGTAATAGTTTAGGGACAACCCTAATTAATGTGCATGTTAAATTAGGACTAACAGTCTTCTGTAGCCCACAACTGTGTTTGTTAACCAAACAATTTAGAAAACTGTAAGTTATCTTTTATTTTTTTAGATGATATTATGCTTTTCTTTGTAATGCAGATTCATAACTTTAAAGGTTGTCTCTTGTTCATATTCTTTTTTTCTAATTTCATTTTAAAACAGTTCATTTTTCACTTGTTTTTGTCTTGACTTTTAACAAAGGCCACTCACTTACTTTAGTTATTTTATTAATAAATTTAAAGATTAATATTTACTTTAAAACATTGGAAAAATCTAGGAATTTTTGGTCCTGAATTACAAATTGCAGAAAATATAAAATCTTTTTAGGATTAATAGAATGTAACATTTTTTTTCAGATTTAGACGAGTGTACCCTTGGAACTCACAGCTGTATCCATGAGACAGAAGTGTGTTTAAACACACCTGGTTCTTACACCTGTTCTCAAAGTATAGGCTTCCAGTGTCAGCCAGGTTTCAAGCCAGGAAACACAACTGGGGATTGTGTTGGTAAAGGATGACTTAAAACAATAAATAAAAATCATATAACTAAAGCAGAAACTGAATTTTATCTGTAAACATGATGACAAATTGTTTTTTAAAGTTGATCAGGTATAGTGCTACAGCAGGTATACCATGGTTGATTTAAATAAAAAATTTGTTCTTCTGAAGCTATTTTTAGTACTTAGTTTAACCATATTGCTACATGTAGATCAAAGCGTGCATATCCAGTCCTTTTATAGAATTCAAAATTTAATTGCATTACTTTATTATCAATATCTTTTGATAAACTTAAAATGTCAAGTTGTAGTTAATAAATCAAATTTTGATGTATAAGTTCTTAATTTTATAAAGAAATGTTTAAAAAATATCCTTATCTCTTAGGTCTTCCCTCATCTATAATTTATTTACCATCCCTCTCATAAGTACAGAATTTCACATAAATTAATCTTATAATATTACTGAGGCAAAATATAATTTTGAGAGCCTTTAGTTTTATATGTTTAGAGTCATGCATGAGAAAAACAGACCTGTTTGCTACACCCACCTCTTACATTCTCTCATTCAAAAATTGCCAATTATTTTTTTTGAAATTCTGTACTGTATCAATTATAAACAATAGGAATACTCAGTTCTAATCTGTTGAATGCTGTATAATGCTGAATTGTTTTCAGTAGAGAGTATTGTCAATTTTCTCTTCAGTTTGCAAGTTTTTCTTAATGAGTTCAGATTGAACAACAGAAGGAATTGGTTCCTCTTTTCTAGTTGAATTATAATAGTTATAAGACATTGTTTACTTTGTTCAAGTTATTATTCTGTGTTTTTAGGTGCATTTTTAAGTAAATAAAACTGGTATAGAGTACTGATACCATCATTATAAAAATAAAGGTGGTTTACACTTTATCGGCAAACAACTGTGAAAAAAAACAAAATTTCAGATATATCATATTTGTCATTTTTTATATATATAATTTAGTTATGATGATAAAATGATGTAAGATGTAAAACCTAGAAATTTATCAGGTTAAGTAAACTTATATTAGGTAAAATAATGAAAAATAAATATTCACAAAGTATTCTTGTATGTTACATTATAAACTGTATTAATGTGAGCTATGAGTTCACTGAGTGCTTATAACTGTTTTTTGGAATTATTAGTTAAACTTGGCTTAAAGAGAGGTGAAACAATTAAATTAACTATGAATAGTTGTAGACTGTTACAAGTCTTAAGCTATTTAGAATAAACAGTTGTTGTTTTCTGTTACAATCAGCAATAGTTTTAGACAAAATAATAAAGAGCAACTGTTTATTTA
Organism: Tachypleus tridentatus; assembly: GCF_004210375.1. NCBI lineage: Eukaryota > Metazoa > Arthropoda > Merostomata > Xiphosura > Limulidae > Tachypleus > Tachypleus tridentatus. The sequence continues at coordinate 81,437,298 of NC_134837.1, forward strand.
TTTATTAATTGTTTATGGTAGTTACAAAGTCAATCAACTCAACCGAATTAATATAGAATTATGATATAAATAATTACATAAAATATAAAGTTTTCTGAAAAAAATATTTGATACTTATATGGGAGGATTTAGAGTTCAAATGAATGAAATTAGAAAATTTTCAGATGAAGAAAAGTATTTTGAATCTTAACATGAAAATCACTTTGTTTTCTGAACAGTCAATCTTTATTAAAACTGTTTTTAAAAAATATATTTTACTTATAAAACACTTAATGTTTATAGAAAGCTTAATAAATTTTGTGAAGAGGTATAAAATACATTAAAAGCTATTGCATGGGAACTGATTGGACCAACAAGTACCTTTATATCTTTCCTCCCATTTGACTTCCTCATCGGGTGATTTAAGTCATCCATGGCAAGTCCTTCTGATTGCTCATTAGTGACTGACTCAGCCATTGTTTCCTTAACTTCTTCAACTCCAACTTATCCCTCTGTTGCCTGTTCCTCTAACTTCAACCCTTCTTTATGACCCTCAGTCACTGGTGCCAGTCCTTAATACCCTCCATCTTTACACCTTGTTTTTATCTGATCCTCGGAAAGGATATCTGGCTTGTTCCAACAGGTAGTTTCATTTCTGTTTTATTCCATTTGCTCTTTCTCTAAAGAAGTTTATCAACACAAATAAAATATTTTTTGCCATTGGTTTGTAGGTCCACAGTTTACCTCTGCTTACCTTACTGTTCCTTGTATTGCAGACTGACAAGGTGTTATTTAAATAATCAAGCCTACACTGTAAGGTCTTGTCGACTTGCATATTATATTTTTATGGCCATGTTCCACAAGAATGCTTATGAGTTTATCTTCACAATGGAATAACTTAATAAATTTACCCTTTCCAGACCATACTCACACGTCCATGCCATGCCTTGAATTGAACAAATCAGTATGGTCTGCTTTTAGAAATAAGGTTTCATGGTCACTCATGCACTGTCTCAGGTATTGTCATTCCTTTGGAGTCTACACTGTGTTCTCCCTCTTTTCTTTGAGTGGAGTTTGAAAGTCCTTACCATTTTCCAGTTCCATACTAGTGGGGTAGTGGACAATGAAGGTATCATCCTGAATGGGTTAATGAAATGCAAACAAAAATATTGATATTATTATAAAACCATTCAATTAAGAATATGGAGATGGTTTTCTGCTAGTGTACAAACACAAGGGAGTGGAACATCAACATTTCAGTTCTTCCCCTCTTTGTGGATGTCAGTTCCCTGTGGCTGTGTTTTGGATTTTGAGTTGAACCAAATGATGTATGTCTTCACACATGTTTTACAGATATTTCTATTTCCTTACTCATTTATACTCTTGTTATTCTATTAATGCTGTAGGTCACAGGCTATTATGGTTATTTCCATTGTTCTTCGATACTTATTATTCTGAGGATATTACCTTGCTTGAGGCTGTTTCTTTTTAGTTTTAATTTAGTGGGAGATGGTTTAATTTATGGAAACATATTTTCAATACTGAATGTTAGGTTCCCAGATCCATCTGTTGATTTCATATATTAACACGTGTCCTGTTTGTAGGTCTGGGTATTCTTGTTTCCCTCCAGCCTCATGACCTTAAAGCAAAGATGGTATGATACTCTTTCTTACCCCCACTAGATGGATAGGATTTGGATTGTTATAGTATAATTCTCATCCCATCTCAATGTGGATATCAGTTCCCTGCAGCATGGGTTTTTGGATGTAATTGACATGCACTGTACAACTTGTAACCTTCTAGGCACTCTACACTTGACACATCCTTTGAATTTTACCCAATTTTTATTTTCTGGGTTAGAATTTCATAAATATTTTATGGTTTGGATTAATATTTGCCCATTGTTTTTTATCATTTGGATGCACTCCTCTGTTTTCCATCCATGTGTGCAAATCTTTGTATGATGGATGAAGAGTATACCTGGTTTAGAAGTGGTGCAATCCCTCACATCAGATCCTACGATTTGACAGTCTCCTCTCAGGGATTGTCCATCAGATCCATCAGACACTTTTGAAGGATCTATCTTTCTTTTCCTCAACAGGTCCCTCCATCTATTCAGTATGGGATTCTAACTGTTTATGTGAGTGAAGATAATACATTGTATTGGAAGTTATAATTCTCAAATTACTGAAAATGTATTTGCAATATCAATTCTTGAAAACTGTTAACAGTTGTGAACTTGCAGTGAGTAATGTCAACAATTGAATTCTTCGTCAGTTGTTGAGAGCAAAAATATAAGGAGAATGTTTGCTCTCAGTTATTGATCACTGATCTTTTTACAGATGTGGATGAATGTGCAGAAGGTTTAGATAACTGCTTGCCAAACATAGAAGTATGTTTAAATAATCACGGATCTTACCAGTGCCAAGATCGATCCAGTCAAGATTGTCCAGCAGGGTTCAAGTGGAATACAGATCTTGAGGCCTGTGAAGGTAGTAGCTGTGTATATATTTATTAGAAATTGATTTTAATAAATAAAGTAATATTTGAAAGGAAAATAATTGTGTGCTTTTTGTTGCTTTGATAGAAATTGTTTGCAGTAATAAAATTAGGATGACAAAAAGTGATTCAGTACTTTTTTTACCACATACAGATATTTGATCTTCATACATAATTAACATATTTAAATATGCTGAATTATTTAAAGTAAAGTCATTTTAATTGATTTTCAACTTCAAGCTTGTACAGTCTCTTATAAAAGAAATAAAAAATCATGCCATAACTGCAACTCATATTTATATTGAATAGCAGTGTTTGGCTAGTGTAGTCATTATTTGTAAGTATCAGGAAGGAAAAAATATATATTTTCATTATTCATACCTCCACCCATATATTTTCTTTCTTTGGAAGCATTTGGTTTATTTTGCATACTGGAAATAAATTCATATGTAAAATTTGTGTTATACATTTTCATTGTACCTTTATAATGTGTATGTATGTTTATATGAGTGAACATTCTAGTTTTTCCCTTGCTGTGATTATTTAGACGTAGATGAATGTGAAGAAAACCTTCATGCCTGCAGTCCAGAGGAAGGGCAGTGTCACAACACAGCTGGTGGTTACGAGTGTAGAAAACAATGTAGTCCAGGACTTATTTATAACACTTTTCTGCACAGTTGTGTTGGTAAGCTTAAAATATTGTGTTACTTCAGATAAAATTGTAAAATATTCTACATTATTGTTATACTTGTGAAAAAAAAAACTAGAACTTATTAAACTCATTTAAATTCAACTTATTTTAATTGATGTTTAAGTGAATGAAAGTCATTGTTTAAACACTGTAGTCTTGTGTTTAAAACAGTTTATGAATCTAAAGAATATGAAGATATTACTTTAATATTATTGTTAATACTTTATTGCTGTTTGTAAATCTGATTTGAAAAATCACACTTACATGTATGATGAAATGCAATTATGCATAATTTCTGAAATAAAATATTAAACTGTTTCTTTGTATTAGATAAACTTCTAGTATGATTTACCAAGTGTTATAGTTTTGAAATATGAGCCCAGTTAGGTCAGTGAAAGATAATATTATCCATATGATTTGTATTTGTTGTTAGATGTAGGAGAAAATGTGATTAGATGTTTTTATTTACAAATTTTTTTACTCTTCCATAACAAAAAAAGAGTATCAAACTAACTCTGTAATTACATTTATTACTGAGATTTATTCGTATTTTGACAGTAGAGATTAAAATGTGAAATATATGACAAAGATCAGTTGAAATTTGAAATATATTTAATTGTGATAAGACTAAAATTATTTTATGAAATAATATTACCACCTTGTCAGTTCATTTCTATAAAATTCAAGAATTTCATGATTTGTCATGTTATCTTAAAATACAAATGATTAGTCATATGGCCTTAACTTTTAAAAGAATATTTGGTAGAGGTGACTTTATGTCTTTCCACTTCATAACATCTAGCTTCAATATGTTCTCCAAGAATAGTTCGGTTTTAGGTCAGTAATATAAGAGTGTTTATATACTCCTGCATAACCTCTATCACAGGATATAACATGCATGTCTTCCAAAAGCGTGTTGTACATTTTGTATTGCATCTCATATGACTATTTGCATATTTGCATGACATCTAGTTGTTTTTGTGAATATGTGATTCAGTTTTATAGGAAGTTGCTTATGATTATAGTAAGACAGGATTGATAGATAACAGCTACTTATTTGTAATATTGGTAATAATCTTTCTTATCTAAGTGTCAGAGCAAATGTACCATTGAGTTGAAAGTTATTCCACATTGTAATGTTGACACTTTGAGACATATTTAGCAAATGTATAATAACCTATTGTGATTGGATAGTCTCCATTTACCTGATTGTTTCAAATCTACTTTTTTTTTAAATGTCTAGTCATGGTTCATGAACAATTCAGCAACTTTAAATTCTGTACTTCACTGGAAAATCACAACTGGGACAAGATTGTAGAGAGCTAATAGACATAGTGTAGGTTGAATAACAAATATCTTGCATTTCAGGTCACATTACTGGTCACCTGGGGCCTGATTTGTGTTATAATGAAATGAAAGGGTGACTAACATTGTTTTGTATCAGCACTAGTGTAGTCTTCCCTTGTCATTAGTTATATTACAAATTTCAGTTACTCTTTAACTGTTTTGTGTTACTTTATTTGGCAACACTGGACAATAAATTCAGTGCCATAAAGAATTATATATTGCAATTTGAGCTATATCATTTGCCATTAGCACATGTAGATCATACATAGAAAATTTTATCTTAATCAACATTATATGTATTTAGGTATGGGTACTAGCTTTTTGTAAGAAAACATTGCAAAGTATTTGGTAATAAGTGAAATGTTGAATGCACATGTTAATACACCTTTGTTTTATAATATAAAATATGTAATATTTCATTCTTTAGCCAAAAACTATTTTATATTTTTTTCAGATATTGATGAGTGTACCCTTGGAATTCACACATGTGAGTCCAAGGAAACCTGCATTAACACTATTGGAAGCTTCTATTGCCAGTCACTTACTCCTTCCGTGTGTCCACCAGGTTTTAAACCTGTGCCTGCTGTACCTGGAGGGATAGACACCTGTTTGGGTTTGTTTTCTTTATTTTTAAATGATATTTTCTTTCCATTGAAGATATAATCAGATATCTATTTATGGTGCACATTTTTTGTTTGTGAAATAGGATAGTAATTTACTAAATATTTTTAAACATTGTTGGTGGGAACATGCTTTCTGTTCACTACAAGAAAAAGTGGTCAATGACACTTTTCTTCACTTCACTTATCCAGTGATTAAACTGGACCTTCCTTGAACTTAGATTTTGAGATTAAGCAATTTTTGGAATAGTAAATTTAATTATTGTTAATAATGTTCTTGGAAACTTGCATGCAGTTTTGTAAGTGTTCTTGCAGCAATTCCAGTGTTAACATGCAGCCAGAAAAAATATCATCGTGAAACAACATTTGGTAATTGGCCATTTCATTTCAACTTGCTCAAATCTCCCTTTCTAATCCTGGGGGACTTTAATGGACATCATCCCCTCTGGGGAAGTGCTGTTATTGATAGGAGGGATTGCTCTGTAGAGCATATGCTCTATGATCACAACCTTTCTCTTTTCAATACTGGTTCTTCCACTTATTTTCACGCACCTAGTCAGTCCTTTACCGCTATTGATCTCTCAGTTTGCTCTCCTTCATTATTCTCCCATTTTTCATGGAGGGTTGACAATAATCCACTAGGCAGTGATCATTTTCCTATATTTTTGAGAGAGATTGGCCATGGTCATTGCCACCCTACCTGCGTGCCCCCGGTGGATGCTGGATCAGGCAGACTGGTCCACTTTCACTGCTCTCACTTGATCCTGCCATCGTCAGTCAGCCATCAATAGACGACTGTGTGGCAGCGGTAACTGACTGTATTATACAAGCAGCTGCTCAGTGTATTCCTAAAATCTCAATACATTTTCCACGATATCCTCGTCCATGGTGGAATTCTGCCTGCCACATGGCACAGAAGGCTCAAAAATGGGCCTGGGATACTTTCTGTAGATATCCCACACTTTCGAACCGCATCGCTTTCCAATGGGCCCATGCACATGCTAGGTGGGTAAGACGTCAAAGCCAGAAGGAATCTTGGATTAAGTTCACAACTAGCATATCTTCTACCACCAGTTCCAAGGTCATATGGGACAGGGTTCGAAAGGTCAGTGGGCACTACAATTCTGTCCCCCTCTCGATCTTACTCTCTGATGGCCAAGAGATAGCTGATGTCCGGAGCATCACCGACACTCTAGGTGAAAGCTTCTTCCAGGTATCTAGCACTTCTGCTTGTTCCTCTACCTTCTTGGCCATCAAGACTTGGGCAGAGCGTTCACCTCTTTCCTTTCAAACTGACTGTCTCTTTGACTATAATCATCCCTTTACACTGGTGGAACTGAAAATGGTTCTTCATCGTTCTGGCAGTACATCTGTTGGACGTGATGATGTACAATATGATGTGCTGCACTATCTCTCTCCTGCTTCTCTTGATATTCTTCTAATTGTTTTTTAACTGGATCTGGCAGGAGAATGTTTTTCCTAATGCCTGGTGCCAGGCTATTATCTACCTTTCTCTAAGCCTGGGAAAGATCCCAAGATTCCTTCAAACTACCATCCAATTGCATTGACGAGCTGTCTCTGTAAGACCTTAGAAAGGATGGTTAATGCTCGTCTTGTTTGGTTCCTTGAATCAAACAACCTCCTCTCGCCCACCCAGTGTGGGTTCCGATAACAGCACTCCACCACGGACCACCTAATTCGACTTGAAACATCAATCAGAGAACCCTTTCTCAAACGCCAACATCTTGTTTCAATATTCTTTGACATTGAGAAGGCTTATGACACAACCTGGAGGTATGGCATTTTGCAGACCTCCTTACATATGGGTTACGTGGCCATTTACCCATGTTTATTAAAAAATGTTTCATGGACAGGAGATTCAAAGTTTGTGTGGGTTCAAAACATTCCCATTCTTTTCTTCAGGTACTTGGAGCCCCTCAGGGCTGTGTTTTGAGTGTCACACTTTTCAGTATAAAGATTAATGCCATCACTGAACAACTCCCTCTCACTGTTGCAAATGGGCTCTATGTCAACGACTTTCACATTTCATGTTAGTCATAAAGCATGAGATATATTGAGCAGCATTGGTGAAGTTTTGCTGCCAGTGGTCCCTGAAATCAAGTTCTTGTGGCTTATATGCACAAGAGCACTGAACATCCTCCGTGTCCTCTCTACCACCTGTTAGGGAGCAGATAGATGTTCTATGTTAAAGATATTTGTCAAAACTCAAACTCAAAGCTAAATCTTTATACCATGCATCAAGCAACTACAGGTCAAATGTACAAGAGCACTGTACATCCTCCATGTTCTTTCTGTCACCACTTGGGGAGTGGATTGATATTCTGCACTAAAAATGTATTGTTCTCTTATTTGATCGAAACTCAAATATGGATCATTGGTCTATGGCTCTGCCAGATTTTCGGCCTTAAAGATGCTGGACCCCATTCATCATCAAGGACTTCGACTCTGCACTGCAGCTTTTTGCACCTCCCTAGTTCAAAGCTTACACATATAATCTCATGAACCTTTTCTGCATCTTCACCGTTTGCATCTGTCTTTACTAAATTCTTCGAAACTTCGTTCCTTACCAAAGCATCACAACTGGGGATCTGTTTTCCTTCCTCAGTGGGCCATACTTTTTCAGAATAGATGATCTGCCATTGCTCCTTTTGGTCTTTGCATCCAGGCACAATTGGATTAATTGGGTCTGTCCTTGGATAACATTGCAGAATCCACTGGTCAGCCCATCCCCCTATGGCTTATTACAGCCCCCAAATGTGACCTTTCTTTAAGTCATCTGAGAAAGGCAGATACTCTCGATTGGAAGTCCCGTCTTTTATTTACCAAACATCTTTCGAACAATCTTTCCATTCCAATTTATATGGATGGTTCCAAATCAAGTAACTCTGTGGGCTCTGCCATGGTTTGTTGCGGTTCAGTGGTTGCGCTCAAAATCTACAGCTTCTGTGTTCACTGCTGAATTGTATGCCATATCTCTTGCCCTGGATCATATTGAAGCTAAGCAGTACTTCAACTGCACTATTTATGCTGACTTGCTTAGTTCTTTACTGACCCTGGAATCGCTTCAGGTTGGATCACACCCTGTTCTCACTGATATTGAAAATCAGCTGGCCTATTTCTCATTAATATCTACTTCTCATCAGTTTTTCTGGATACCAGGTCATGTTGGTATTCACGGGAACAAGCTTGCAGACATGGCAGCTGAATCTATCTGCTCTAGCACTATCACCACTGTGCCTGTTCCGTACATGGACTATGGTTCTGTATTCAAGGCTCGGCTCTGTGCCAGCTGGCAGTCAAGTTGGAGTGAGCAACGGGAAAACAAGCTTTTTCAAATAAAACCCTATATTGGACTTTGGTCGTCTAGCTTCAATAAGGTTCAGAAGGTGGAAGTTGTTCTAACTAGACTATGCGTTGGTCACAGTTATTTAACTCATCGTTTTCTTTTATCTGGAACTTATGCACCAGTGTGTAGTTTGTGTAACACTCAAGTCACTGTAAGCCACATTTTACTTTCTTGCCATTGTTACGACTCTCAAAGACGGCACTATTTTAAACATGTTCTGTCCCAAGGTTTGTCCATAACATTAGACAGTGTTATTGGTGATGGTGACACTGTTCACCTTGATAAAGTTTTTAGTTTTTTAGTGGCCATTACTCTTTTTAATGTCATTTAAGTGTTTAATATTTATTCATTACACCTTTTTCATTGTGGTTTCCTTTTAAGAGTCTCAATCTCTCTAGTTTGATTTGAAATTGGAAAATGGCCATAACATTAAATAACTCGATACCAGGACTGGAAAGGCCAACTTGAGGTGACTAACACTGCTGTTTGAACTATCTGTTCGAACTACCCGTTAGTCGTCCTGGCAAGTTGTTATTGCAATATTGCTGCATGTCTTTTAACACTTTTGTTACTTTATTACTTTTTGGTACTGGCCATAATGACATATAACCTGGAACCAGGACTGGAAAGTTTAGGTGACTGATGGCGGTTCTTGTACTCACCTGTTAGTCTTCCTGGCAGGTTATGATCATTACCATTATGCAAAAGAAAGTCCTTTACAACTTTGTAGACTGGATTCAACGTTGGTTTTATGCCATTTATGTTTTTAATTGCTGTTTTGTTTTTACCTTTGTTTCATTTTACAAATTATACTGCATTTACTTTACTTTTACCTTTTTACTGGACATTTGGTGACTCATTATTATGATTTTGCTATATGTTTTTTAACACTTTTCTTATTTTACCTTTTGATAATGGCTGTTATGACACATAACCTGGAACTAGGACTGGAAAGGCCAACTTCAGGTGACTGACGGTGGTTCTTGTACTTACCTGTTAGTCTTCCTGGCGGGTTATGATCATAACCATTATACTAGAGAAAGTCCTTTACAACTTCTCTTACTCTGCTTTCTCTCTTAACATTGTAGACTAGGTGTCAACATGTTGCTCATTATTAAATTCTTTATTGTGTGTTTTATTGACATATTTAGTTCCTGCTCAGCCAATCTATTATGCATGATTGTTAAATATGTTTTATTTTGTTTACATGCTAACTTAATGAGAAAATGTAGAAACTGATTAAATTATAAGTTCATATTTTCTGCCATCAGTGTGTACTTGTTTGTGAAATCCATGTTATAAAAAAATGTTACTTTTTATTTCTTTAATAGATGTAGATGAATGTGAAGAAAACCTCCACTCATGTGACCTCACAACTCAGCTGTGTGTCAATGATCATGGGAGTTATCACTGTGATCCAAAAGTCCCAGTACCATCTTGTGAAACTGGTTTTGTTTATGATGATGACAAACAAGAATGTGTTGGTAAGTTTTCCATTATCACCACTATGATTTCAAAATAACTTTGATTAGATATCTTATAATCTGGCAAAGTAAAAATAAACAGATAAAATATTGAGAGAAAGTTATGATTTTAAGTGTTTTGTGAGAACCAAATCTGTGATGCAATTTAAGAGTTCTGCAAAAAACAAAACAAAATGTTATTGTAGACACTTGATGATTGTATGTAATTAGTTCTTTATTTATTTGGTTACACAATGAAAATTCAGAGCAGTTACTCATTTTTTTTAATTTTCACATTTACGAAATCTCAAGCTTAATTAGATCCCATCCTTAGTGATAAAAAGATCAATGTCTCTAACATTTCATTAATTAATCATACATAGAATGATGAATGATAAGAATAATCGACTGTACATATTTTGGTATTAGAAATTTAAAAAAAAAAAGATAAATAGTAACACACTATAGATAAACATAAGTATACCCCTAATATGGTATAGCAGGCCAGCACATATCAAAGATATAGAAAAAATAGAATATAGTTAAGTGAAAACATATGTTTTAATGAGAGCAAATATTGTGATGTCATTCTTTATATATTTTAACAGATTAACATAGTGTACCCATCGTAGCCAGGTGGTTAAAGTGCTCGACTTGTAATATGAGGGTCATGGGTATGAATCCCTGTTACACCAAATATGCTCATCCTTTCAGTTGTGGGGGTGTTATAATGTATGGTCAGTCCAATTATTCATTGGTAAAAGAGTAGCCCAAGAGTTGGCAGTGGGTGGTGATGACTAGCTGCCTTCCCTCTAGTCTTACACTGCTAAATTAGGGACAGCTAGTGCAGATAGCCCTTGTGTAACTTAGCGTGAAATTCAAAACAAACAAACAGCATAGTGTGGTGTATATTGTTCATATTCAGAGATATAAAACACATGCAGCATAAAACATGCATGAGCTTTGTGTTTTTGGCAATTTTGTTTCCTACAGACATAGTAAATATGATATAGAAACCAGCAAAACCATGTAAGCCTTCATAAGTACTACCTCACTGATTTATTTTTTTGTTATGGTATGAACATGAATAAATTTAACCAAAATAAACTTTACTTTAAATCTATTAAAAACAAACAACAACAAATGACTGTTCTGTTTGTTATAGATATAAATGAATGTGACACTGGTGATCATATTTGTACACCTGGCTTACATGAATGTTTGAATACTGAAGGAAGTTACCGCTGTATTGTGAAGTGTGATGAAGGATTCCTACCAAGTCCAGAGGGAGTGTGTAAAGGCAAGTAATACTTTAGTGTAAAAGCCATGCAGTAACAGTAATTACATTGCAGTTTCTTTTATTTATACATGTTTGTGTTACTAATGAAAAATGAAAACATTATAAACAGCTGTATTTTAGTGTTAATTATTTGCATGAAATAATTTAAAACTATTATCTAAATAGCTACTACCTAGATCATTGGTTCATTGTGTGCTTAAAATTCTTATATTGTAAATAACATGATTTCAGGAAGTCTAAACACAGTGATTTTAGGCTAGATTTTCAGATATTTGAAAATGTATACATAAACTTTATTTTAGAGTGATTCTCAGAAGATTTCAAGAAATTTATTATAGTTATAATGATGTCTCACATATATTTGCCAAAATTTAGGGAATGGGTTAAATTATGAGATCCTAATAAAATGACTAATTGCCTGTCAAAGATACTGACAAAAGATCAGAATGGTATTCAATTTAAACCTTTTTAAGCACGTTCACATATTTTCTGTTCAAAATTATATTTGTATGCTTATTAGGATAATATATTGCATGTGAAATTGTACACATACCAAATGATTTTTGTTTTACTTTTTAGTGCATATCTGATTGACTGCTATTTTCAAACTGAAAATTTGTAAATTTGTTAATGCATAGTGATGAGAATAAGGCTATGGAGGACTAATTACATTTTGTAAGAACAATTTACTTATGCTGATGTGTTTGTGGGTTGCTACAGCTGTAAGATGTGATAGTTCCAAAAGCAACACTTTCTGTACTTATAGGTTTAATGCATTGCCAGTTTTGTCATACTTTTTGACTTTGCAGTGAGACTGCAAACTTTTAGTTACTTGTGAGGGAAGAAATTTGTGTCATGAGATTATTAAATAACATAGACCAAAAACCCACAACATTCTGAAAAAGAGCTTTCAGTATTTTCCACGTTAGTAGAAAAACTCCTGCAGCAAAACATAGAAAAGCTGTGAGATTCAAAACCACACACATTTTATATGCAAAAACGGCTCGTTTGGGCTGAGAAAATATTTTACATAGAAGAGCGAACAACAAATATTTTCTCAACCCAAACGAGCCGTTTTTGCATATAAATTTCTCAACAAGTGGGTTTCTCGACATCACTGATTAAAACCACACACAGTTGAGTTAAGAACTGGCCAATGACCTCATTTAATCTGTGGTTAAAAGACTATCATTACAACAGAAAACTCTAACCCCAAAGGGCTGTTGCAAAATAGCTGGATGTATCACTTGAGGTACTACCATTAACAGTATTATAAAAGATTTGCAATTGACAATATTTCACAAACTTTCAGCAATCATCAGATTAACACCTGCATTCATGGGAAATGTATGTGAATAAACTGGAATAACATGAATCTCATTTCTGTACATACATATCAAATCACCTGATAATGTACTTTAATGAACTTTGGAAATTGTGATGTATTGGAAGTCAAATCAATGAAAAGTTTGTCAAAATATGTTGGTTAAGATTAATATCATTGTGCTTCATGAAAACTTATTACAATGGAAATTATGTTTTGTGGGAATAGAGTGTAATTATGGATATGAGATTGAGCATGGTTGATGATTGAGTAATTAGTTCCAATGGCAGCACAGAACCTCACATGTTATCTTCTGCCAATAATGTGCCTAATCCATCAATCTGTTTGAAAGAAAGAATGAATTAGCAATGGAACTTCAGTGCTGAAAAATTATAAAACAATTGAGAGCTAGTTGTGTAAAACTTAAAGCAAGAATTATATTCTTGGGGAGAAAAGACTGGACAATATTCTAATCATTGGCAGGAAGATAAAATCTACTTATTTTCAATATAATAGCCATGTAAGATCTTTATAAAATTATCTGTTCAGTTTCATAACTGTGCAAGAAAATACATTGATGACATCCTTTTCTCTGTAATTTATTTTTTGTTGTTGTCATAAATACCACTTTTTATTCAGAAGTATAGTTTGAGGTCATGAATACTAATTAATGAGATCAAAACTTCTTGAGTATTTGATATATTTTGTGATTTATAAAATTGTATCTTGATCAATTTCAAGTTAGTATTAAAATTGAAGTTTTTAAATCTGCAGATTAATTTGGTTACATAATTAAACCTTTTGATTACAAGAAAATAATATATATATATTTTTATGTTTCTCCCAGATATTAATGAATGTGCAGAGGGTACTGACTTTTGTTCCAGTCAAGGACTCCAGTGCATCAACACACCTGGCAGCTATCAATGTAAGGCTACATCACCACCTGAATATGAGTGTCCACCTGGCTATAAGTACAGCCATCTATTTCAGAATTGCACAGGTGTTTAGATGTTTTTAAGTTTTCTAACTATTTTTTAATTTATTTCATTATATTTCCTCAAATATTACTTAAAAACACATTTAACACATTAAACATAAACTTCCATTAGATTATTAAAGTTATTAATATTAATGATTAATAGAGCATGGCCTAAATATTTTTCTTACCAATAAAAAGTTGGAACAACTTTAGTATTGTGTATTTGAACCTTTTATTAATCGTTTTGTCACATTTAGACTTGAACTTTTGCATTTCAATGTATAAATTTGTAAGCTGTCTACTTTTCAGTAATTTGAAGAAAATCTGACACATGTATTATATGTTTGAAATAGTAAGTAGTGACTCATGAAGTATTGGACAGCATATTCCATAACATTCCTAAGAACACTCAAAAGCAACATTCAAAAATACAAATTGTTTCATACAACTGGTGCTGTTATAATAAAGCAGTATTTTTATACTGTGTAGTTTTTAAAATAAGTTATTAAATCCCTAAGTATTTGGTTAAAATTTGAACTGAAGTTCTCTTAAAATAAATATAAATATATATGTGTGTGTTTAAATGTTAGAAAATGTACTGATCAGATTTAAAAACAATTATTTTTTTCTACATTTTTAGATATTAATGAGTGTGCTGAGAAAATTGATGATTGTGACCTTCAAACAGAGAGATGTGTGAACTTTATAGGTGGTTTTCATTGTGCCCCAAAGGTAAAAAAGTGTCCACATGGTTTTAAAAGAAATGAAATTACCAACCAGTGTGTAGGTAAGCTTTACCTTTTCTTATTTGCTGAATGATCAATATAACTCAATTAAACAAGGAGATTTCTGTTTTTTTTTCTCCTCAACATTAGTATTTGAAAATATTTGTTCTGTATATGTACATGTTATGGAAACAAGACATACCTGTTTATCCTAATCTGCAGTGAGGTGTTTTTACCCTAATACAAAACTGATGTGTTAATATTTATCAAAGTTTTTTTTACTTGCTCGTTACTCCTATCTTATGACTGTGTGAAACTTAAGTTCTTAAAGCAGTGTAAGTATCAGAAGCTATACCATTTTTCTATAAAATAGGTATAAATATTAATAAATTTCTTCCATACTTTGATATCTTTTTCTGTTCTTAGTTTCAAGTTTTAGATGAATAGGTAAAATTCAACCTTGGACTTGTTAATTTTTCTACTAGGAATGATACAAAGTTAAATCTCATGACTTGCTTACCATGTTGGCCATATGTGATGATAGAAAATTAAGATACCTATTTAACATTTTTTGGTGAAGGGGATTCTCTGATAAGAGGATGGTGTAGCAATCTGTGAAGTACTGATTGGGTGTAAGGTTTAATATGGGGATTCTGTGATGAGAGGATAGTGTAGCAGTCTGTGAAGTACTGGTTGGGTTTAAGGTTTAATATGGGAATTCTCTGATAAGAGGATGGTGTAGCAATCTGTGAAGTACTGATAGGGTTTAAGGTTTAACATAAGGATTCTGTGATGAGAAGATGGTGTAGCAGTCTGCAAAGTACTAGTTGAGTTTAAGGTTTAATATGGAGATGCTGTGATGAGAAGATGTTGTAGCAGTCTGTGAAGTACTGGTTGTGTTTAAGGTTTAATATGGAGATGCTGTGATGAGAAGATGTTGTAGCAGTCTGTGAAGTACTGGTTGTGTTTAAGGTTTAATATGGAGATGCTGTGATAAAAAGATGGTGTAGCAGTCTGTGAAGTACTGGTTGAGTGTAAGGTTTAATATGGAGATGCTGTGATAAAAAGATGGTGTAGCAGTCTGAGAAGTACTGGTTGAGTGTAAGGTTTAATATGGAGATGCTGTGATAAAAAGATGGTGTAGCAGTCTGAGAAGTACTGGTTGAGTGTAAGGTTTAATATGGAGATGCTGTAATAAAAAGATGGTGTAGCAGTCTGAGAAGTACTGGTTGAGTGTAAGGTTTAATATGGAGATGCTGTGATGAGAGAATGGGGTAGCAGTCTGAGAAGTACTGGTGGAGATTATGGTTTAACATAACCTTGTTTGAAGCTCATTTTTTATAGATGTTAGACTTGTATTAATTCATTTATTTTAGATATCATTATTTGTATTTTAACAAATACACAGATTAGCTGACCTGTGAAAGAATATTTGTTTTGATAAATGTCTTTATACACCTTGAAATTAATGTGGCTATTGTGTTGTTAATACATTGTCTTTTTTCATTAAACATCTGATGCTAATTTCTTTCATTCCTGGTTGAGTTAAACTTGATTGAAATGCTGCTAAGGAAACCTTCACAAATTTCCAATTAATATTGAAGTTTAGTGACTTAGAATATCACAGTTGTAAATTTTGCAAATGTGCTTAAGGTATTACTCCTCATATATTGTATACAATTTTGACTGTAATTTATAAATATTTAACACAACACTATAGCATTCTCCTGAACTGTTACAGCATTGTGCTTACTGTGTTTGTTTTTAAGTTAAGTACAAAATTACACAATGTGCTCTGCCCACAACGGTACCAAAACTTGGTTTTTAGTGGTGTAAGTCCACAGACATATCACAGTTCCACTGGAGGAGCCTGTTTACTGTAAATGAAATAACTTTATGAATTCATTTTTTGTTATTCCTTATGAAAGGCATGAATGACATTCAAATTAATAAAAAACCACTCATGAATCTATATTGTACAAATGGGCATCTTAATAAAAATTTGATAATCCCTCTTGTAAACAGATTGAAATATGGCTTTGAATGGAACTGAAAATAATTCATGCACATTACCACACTATTATTAAACATTCCAATCAAACTGAGTTTCTAGTATTAGAGAATTAAATCTGTTGGGCCCAGCAGTTCAGTGATTGCAACTAAATAATTATGTACCTGAAAAATAATTATTTTTCATTTACGTTTCTCTACCCATTTTAGTTAGTATAATATATATATATATTATATATATTCAAAAAAGATGAAACTCAGTCACTGAGAGTTAGATTACTTCAAAATTGATTGAGATGTAATATGTGGTTTCATGAAAAAGATTAGATGTAGCTTCTTTGGAGAACACAATAATTTATTTGGAAGTTTAGAAAACTTATGAATAAACCACATCTGGGAATTGTTTTATAGTCAATATCAAAAACCTAAAAGTATTTAACAACTTTATAAGTTTCAAGTGAGAAGTTGTTGACACAGGTGTAAGTTTAGAAAAAATACATTACAATAATTAATATGTTTACCTTTAACAGTGCAGGCTGGAAGAAACTGAGAAAATTGTGTGTTATGAGAAATTATTAAACCAAATAACTTAATGTTTTCTGTTCTAAACTATTTTTAAGCAGCACATGATGACTACCAAACTTTTGTCTTTCTTTCAATAAATAAGCAGTATATTAAATAATAGCAGTAGGCATTATTGTGGTTAATTATGTAACAATGGCAACACTTTCACATTTGTGATTTGCATACAAGCAGACCAACATACCTATATCATCACATGCAGGTCAGCCAACAGAAGTTATAATGTCTAATATATTGAAAAATTGGATATTTGGAGTTAAAAAAAATCATAAAATAAAAAACACTTATTGTCATTAATTTTATGAGATATAACACTCATTGGTTTCATTGAACAACCTTGAATTGATTGAAAATAATAATGTAAAATCACAAAGACAATATTATAATTGCTTGGATAGTTGGAATGATTAGAAACTAATTTAGACTAGTTGATTATTTTCGTGACATTAGTCAAATTTATTGTAATTTCTATTAATTGATTATCTTATATGACACCTTATGTAAAGTTTTCAAAACATGTCAAATGTAAAGTTCAGAAAGTTCCATTTTATATATACTCACTTTGAACTTGTTTTACATTCAGTAGCATATTTCTTTTTATATACTGTTCTATCAGTTGTAGTAAAGCTGGCCATTTAACTCTGTATAGTTAAGCACGTTGTCATAATTTTCAGTATTTCAGTAACACTATTCCATATACATATATGAACTCAGAAATGTGGCAGTTAATGATAATGTCAGTCATAATGGATAGTGTACAAAACTAAGTTGGAATTCAAGTTATGTAGAATTTAGTACTGAGTAAGATGTTATGTCTTATCATTCTGATATTGCATATTCTTTGGATCAGTCATTATTTATTTAGAAAATAGTCATGTTTACCTTTATGAAAATTATAACTTGTACTGTCAGAAAATGAGTAAAGGTCAGCCTTAATGAATTTCCAATTACTTTTAAATGACTTATTTCAATTTGTTTATGAAGCTTAAAACAAATGAGCTGTTGAGTATTAATAAATCATTGTGTTTTTATGTTTGCTGTTATTCTTTAGATGTTGATGAATGTCAAGAAGGAACTGATGAGTGTATTAAAGAGAAAGAGTATTGTGTTAACAATATTGGCTCTTACCAGTGTCAATCTAAGGTCATTCCTCCACTTCGTCAGTGCAAATCTGGCTTTAGGCTTGACCATTTCACAGGAGAATGCCAAGGTAGTTATTTAAAATCATCTTATTTTGTACAGTTTCACATTGATTTATTGTGAATGATTTTAGCTGAAAGGTCAGATAAATTAAAAAACATTTCAGTTGCCATGTAATATTATTTTAGTCAGCACTGAGAACTGACAAGTCCTGACATAATCTTTTTCCTTTTCCATGAATGTAAAGCTTAGCCTACTGATATAGAAAGTATTAGTTATGGCATCTGTTATATTTGATGTACATAGTCACCACTTCTTGTGTAGAAGGAAGGACACAGTTGATGTAGGTGATAGTTAATTGGCTTAAATACTATTGTTGTTTATTGAGTTTTTAACTTTTTTTTTTATTAAATTTGTTATAATCATAACCTGAATTATGCAGAATGTATATAGGAAAATCAAAATATGTAATTCTTTAACAATTGAAAGATGATAATTTAAAGCACTTGAAAGATAATTTATTGACTACACAATACAGCTCATTTTGTATACATGTAACAGATACAATGCTTTAACCAATATAAGTTATGTTTATATGTTTTTTTTAAATACCTTTCTTACATTGTTTTTTGAAATGACAGTCTATCATTGTAAAAAAAAAAAATCATATTGTTTAGAGAATAAGAAATGGCAGCTACTTTAAATACAATATATTTGTTTACATCTGCGGCACAAAAAATTGTTTGTTAGGAAACTTAAAAGAAGATTATTCTTGCAGTATGTTCTATTGTTGAACAGGTTCTTTTGGATTATTTAGTAAAAGTAGTGAGAGGTTTAACTCTTTTTTTTTTTTCCTATAACTTTTCTACAACTATATTCAATTGTAAATTGTACTTCTAATGTAACTGTTGAACTTTTTAAAATAAACTCTGCAATCAAATTTTGGCCTAACTTCAAATGCAGTGTTTCAAAATATATGCTAAACTTAGCTTCTTAACTTTGATCAACAAAAAACCAAATAACTCACTGAGTAACAGAATAGCAAATAGACATGGTAAAACTTACTTCTAACACTGATGTGATCACTCATTATTACTCGCTTAAATAAGTAACTGCTTACTTGTATTTATAACTAATGTCTAGACATTAGTCAAAATTACAAAATTATTGATGTCATCATGAATGTTTTAGGTATTTTAGAACACTTATGAGGCTCTTTGATTTTAACATTATGTGGCTCCTAGCAAACATCTAAATTGAGATAATCAAAATATAACTTACAGTACTGTTTATTTAAAGTAGTGCTATACAAGTTCTTACAATAAAGTTTGTATTGAGATAGAAAATTAAAGTTAACTAACCATATTGCTCCTAATTAATGCCCTTAGGCATTGCAAAATGCAAGGGGGAGGCATTAATGATGGTGTTTGTACAGTTCAAGATCTTATTTTTACATATAATTTGTTGATTTCAGTGCTAATAAGTGTGTGTATGTTTGTTTTTCTTATTTTCCAATCAAAGTTATGGTAATGAAAGTGGATTATATGTTAAATCAGTATTGCTGTCACATAAGATAAGCTCTATAAAAATACTGGGAGGGAGGGATAATAATTAAAGAAGAGATTTTAATTATGGGTAATACAGTATTACATTTCCATGTTTGTAGATAAAATGTGTTATATCATATTCTTGTCCCAAGAAAACTGTATTTTTCAAGTATTTCTTATACAAGTTAAACTACTATATTGTACAAGGACGTTTGTTTCTCGTACACATTCACTCTTAAGTTTTCATGTTTTTTTAATCCTGGAAAATTATTCTTAATATTGATTTGATATATAATAAGTGATAATGTGTGTGTGTATGTATATACACGCATGTAATTTAATTTTTGTATTTTATCATTTTATGTGTTATGCTTATGTAAGAAGAATAAACATAGTTTTTTTTTTGTTAAGTTGATGAATAACCTGGTAATTAATTTGATGAAACAAAATTTGTGTTAATGTATTTTATCTATGCGTATTTATATGTTGTTTTCTTTCCCTTTTAATATGAAACAAAGATATAAATGAATGTCTGGAGGACAGTCATGGTTGTTTGTCTAACCAAAGATGTATTAACACTGTGGGAAACTACCGTTGTGAGAAAATTGTTACATTTCTTCCATTTAATGTAACAACATTTGTTCCACCTACTTTAAGCACTGTGGATCCAAGATGTGAAACTGGTTTACACTATGACATTCGATATCAATCCTGTATTGGTAGGTTTAAGAATTTTAGCTTTTCTAACCTTTAATATTAACTATATTTTGTATAGCTATTAATAAATAAACAAGTAGAGGTTTATCAAAGTAACTTGATTAAATGAGGCAGTGGATGCTATGTTTGCAATCTAGTAATTTTCATTACATAAATGATATTATTTGTAACAAAATACAACTAAATATTGAAAAAAATATAATAATTAATGCTAGTTTTAAAAAAAATATCTAACCCCAATACTTACTGGGCTAGACAAAAATAACCAAAGACTTTATGCGTTATATTACAGTTTAATTGCTTTTATCATTGGGCTTTAGAAACCTTAACTTCTTGTCAAAAGTTTTAATAATAACTTTGTTATAAATTCTGTACTTTAAGTAAGGTGCAAATGTGTGTTAGTAAGTATTTCATTAGTGAAAAAATGGATTTATCAGGAAATAGTATCTTTAATTTTAAAATAGCAGTAACTATATATATTTCTAATAATGAGCTGTAATTCCTGTTTTTGTTCCACAAAATTAAAAAAATTAAATTGCTATACATGGGTTGGACAAAAAAAGTGTCCCTCCTTTGAAAATGTTGTTAATTTGTTACATCTTTTATTAGATAACAGAAAAATATATGAAAATATGTTTTTGTAACATACTGGACAAGGTGTATTCAGATATGATCTCAAATTATAGTTTTAACACTTGACTTTCATAAATACTGGAACTTTTCATTGTTTTAGTTACACTTTTTTATAAAAAAAATGTTGCACACCTGCCCTTGTTTCTTAGATCTTCTTGTTCAAATTAGCCTACAAAATGATTGAACATAAAATGAAACTCAAAATAACACAAACGTATTTCACAAGTTAATATTTAGTTGGTATTCCCTTGGATGTCAGTATTACTTCATATCAGTATGGCATGCTTTCAGTGAGTTTGTGCAGATATTCCTGAGTGATTAACTGTCATCCTTCTTTGAGTACTTCAAGAAGTTCATCTTCCATGTTTGGTTTGCAATCTTTCATTACTCTATTTAACTCAGCCCATTAGTTTTAAATCAGATTGATATCAGGTGATTGGCCTGATCATTCCATAATATCAGTTTTCTATTTCTAAGATATATTTTAATAACTCCACAATTGTAGAGAAACATTTTGATCACTTTGTAGGTTAATTGGAACGAGATGATCTAAGAAACTACATCAGGTGTACAACAAGTTTTATGAGACCATGTAACTAAGATTGTGAAAAGTTCAGGTATTTATGAAAATTAATGTTAAAACTGGGATTTGAAATCATATTTGAACAGATCATGTCCAGCACATTTTAAAAACTTATAGTTTTACATGTTTTTTTGTTATCTAATAAAAAGATGTAACAGATTAATAGCATTTCCAAGGGAGGACACATTTATTTTTGCCCACCCTGTGTAAATGTTGTTTTTCTTTTGTCTTTTTTAGTGCTAATATCATTCATAATCCAATTCTCATACGTGTTTTTCTTTTCTTCCCTTATATTCTTTCCCTTGGTCTGTCTTGCTAATCTGTGTAAAACAAAGATATCAATGAGTGTTTGGAAGGAAGTCACAAATGTTCATCAGATCAGACATGTGTGAATACATGGAAAGGTTACCGTTATGAACAAATTACCACAACATCACAACCAAGGATAACAACATCAACCTCTACTACTGTTGTAACCGAAGAGAAGAGTCAAGACATTGAGTGTTCATCTGGTTTTCATTACAGCAGTCGATATAGATCTTGCATTGGTATGTTCTTTTTTGTCTTTATATCTTATTCAGTAATGTGATGTTAACCACACTTCCACTCAAAGTTTCTTGTTTATTTTGGCTGGAAAACAAAGATATTTTTGAAGAAAAATGTTTTTCTCCTAGTGCTCTGTATTTAGTGTAAAACTTCTGAACACTTACATTAATTTGTAAAGTGACTAAACATGAAACTGATTTAGTATTTATGTTTAAGCTTGTAGCTTAAACTTGTATCAAAAATACTTTTTTGTCTTTATAGTATCTTATTTGCACTGATTTGTTATTTGACAGTTGTATATAATTTGTATAAAAAATAATATTTAGAATAAACTACAGTTTTGTTTTTTTGCTTTCAGACAATGTTTCAGTAGATATTTTTCTGTGTGAACACAGTAATTTTTTATTGTGAAGATAAAAGATATTGTGAAGATTTTATTTTCTGGGCTTTGTGACTTTTCTTAGTCTTATTTAGAACTTGGCCAACTTTATATTTCTTTTTGTTTTAATTATTGTCTCCCACTGCGACAGCAGTAAGTTCACAGACATACAACAGTAAAAGTTGGGGTCCAAACCTCTGTGGTGGACACAGCAGGTAGCCCAGTTTAGTTTTGCTCTAAAACAAATGAACAAAGATCTAATTTTAATTAAATGAAATCTGTAGTTTAATACTGAAAAATAAATAAAACATTCTTGATGAGAGAAATACCCACTTGAAATAAAACTATCTCAGAATAGCTGGTATGAGTATTAACATTTTTATGAATAAAGCAGAGAACAATATTTTGACCTGTCTACGTCATCTTCAGGTTAACAAAGAGAGAGTTTGCAACTGACCAATGCTGGGCATGTGTCTTAGGGACGAGTGTAATAATGGGTACGGGATTGTAGGGGGCATTGCAATTAGATGTTAGGTTATTAATTAGTATGGGTATAAAGGTGTTCCTTTATATTGGTTTAATTTTGGTTTTAGTTGTTGTATAGGTAGGGCTTCTTTGATTTCCGTTTGTTTATATTTGTTTCCCTACATAGTATCTGGGTGCTTTCAATGGTTGTGTTTATTTAACTTGCAGTGTTCAAAAACGTGTGAAGGTTGGTTTTTTTTTTTGTTCTTTAAATCTGGTTTCTATTTTCCTGCTTGTTTTTCCAAGTTGATGTTGATGAAGTGTTGTTTTATTTTGTTGATTTCATCATGAATTTTATTGGGTGGGCATAGTTTTGTAGCTGTGTTTATTTGGTTTATTAATATGTTGAGTTTTTGTTTTGTTTTATGTGCTGAGTCCAGGCGGGCTTTCATTTCAATGGATGGAATATTTCTAAGTGTTATTGCAAAGTTGAGTCCTTTGTAATAACACTTAAAAATATTCCATCTGTCAAAATTAAAACCTGCCTAGAAGACCTAACTATAAGACTAGTGATCCATTCTACACAAACTGAAAATACCAACAAGACAACAGAAGATAACCAACAATCCATCTTTCCAGGTAGAACTGAAAACATCCATTTCCCTGAAACACCTCAAAAGTGTATCTTAAACAACTTTTTCAAAGGATTTTCACACAAAACCATCAACATAATTTTACAGAAAAGAAAACTAAAAAACAACCTCACACAAAAATATATTAATTCTATTAACAACCTAAAACAAGACAACAACATCAAACATCTAAAAGCAGGTAAAGGCAGTGCTGTAGTTGTAATGAACATAAATGAACATATTATCAGATACAAACAAATTTAAACTAATAAACACAAATTCAATAAAAACACACAAAAACCAATTACACAAAATACTAGTACAAATGAAAATAAACCAACACAATCTCAGAAAACCTTTATTCATACCTATGAAGGACTGGCTCTCGCACACCACAACTGTATGGCACTCACAAACCCGATTGTTCACTATGACCCATAATACCGACCTATGAATCATTTAACTACGACCTCGGTAACTATGTAGTGTGGGCATTTTCTAAATATGTAACATCAGTCAGCTCCTTTTTCAAAGACTCTCTTAACTTTAAATCTATTCTTAATTAAATAAATTATAAAGCTTTAATGGCCAGTTTTGATGTAATCTCCCTCTTCATTGAAGCCTGCAAGATAGCTTTAGAACTTTATATTTAAAACCCCAACCAATTGATACAGAACCCCAGTAATCAAGTAGCAACCTTTATGGAATTCACTACCACCAAAACTAACTTCATGTTCAATAACGAAAAATATCTACAAATAAATGGTCTAAGTATGGGGAATCCTGTATCACCAGTTCTGTTCAACATTTTTATGACACAGATTGAATCTCAAGCAATCAATTCAGCCTTACACCCACCACTATACTGGTACAGGCATGATCATGATACAATTGCTGGATTCACATCTACAGAACACACACTTCATTTTTTCAACCATGTTAACTCTATATACCCCAACATTAAGTTTACCTGTTAAATAACAAACTTCCTCCAAAAATGTTGAAACAATTATATGCACACACCTAGATCAACAACAAACAAACACAAATAAATACCAATATACAACAAACTACAAAACCTTACACTGGTGCATACCATATGTTCCCAGCATCAGCAAAAAAATAACCAACATTTGGAAAAAACTTTTAACAAAGCACAACATTCCAGTAAACACCAAATTTATTCAAAAACCAGGTACAAAACTAAAGTCCATACTATGTAAAAACTACACTGACAAACACAACACCAACGTTATTTATAAAATACAATGTGATAACTGCCACGACTTCTATATTGGAGAAACAAGTAAAAAAATGGAAACTAGCTTCAAAGAAGAAAAACAACAAAAAAACCAACCTTTACACATTTTTGAGCACTGCAAGTCAAATAAACACAAAATAACCATAGAAAACACCCAGAAACTAAGTAGGGAAACAAATATAAACAAATGGAAAATCAAAGAAGCCCTACTTATACAACAACTAAAACCAAAATTAAACCAATATAGAGGTACACCTTTATACCTGTACTAATTAATAACCTAACATCTAACTGCAACGCCCCTTTCAATCCCATACCCATTATTACACTCGTCTCTAAGACGTGTGCCCGGCAATGATCAGTTTCAAACTCTTTCTTTGTTAACCTGAAGATGACCTAGGTAGGTCAAAACATTGTTCTCTGCTTTATTATTAAAAGTATTACCAGCTGTTCTGAGATAAATAAATAAAACAAGTTTGAGGACAAAACATTAAAACTTACCATTTTTGTAACCTATGTCTGTTCTGAAGTGATGGTATTTTTGTTATTATTTTCAAGTTAAAGTTTGCATGAGGTTATGAACTAAGTACTTATTTAGCTTTTCTAATTAATATTGCAGTTTTTTTTTATTTGTTGCCAGCTTGTATGACTAGCATTTGGGTTAAATTGGAGATGCTTTTTTAAAAGGTATTTAAATAATTTTAAATTAACAGTGTTTTCACGGGTAAGGCACCCAGGATTTGGGCTGTATGGCAGATTTTATTATATAACATCATTTCTTAATGGTATATTAACTTTATGGTATATTGTCTCATGATGCAATGTAGTTAAAAATAGCGAAAGAGTTTCCTTAAAGCTTTTACAAATTATAAACTGATCTAACCTGAATTATCAAAGTTTTCAGTTTAACTTATGAATAAGCCTTGTTTTATAAAGAAGCTTCATTTATTATTAAACCTTACTAAGGTCTTAAAATGATTTGAGGGTTTTAGGGAATGTTTAAATACACTTAACTTATTTAGCATTATTAAATTTACATCTTTCACTCAAACAAGTAGCTTCTTTGTAGCAACACTAATGAAATTTCTCTTGCAACAAGGACAAGTAAATTGATAAACTACATTTGATGAGTTCAGTGAAGAAATGTGATTTTTATATTCAATAGTATATTTCAGATAATATCTCAGTTTGCAAGTGCATCTTGGTATTGTGCATATAGACATGCCCTTGAAAGTAATGTCATTTTTTTTTAAATATAAAGAATACATACTGTTGTATAGGTGAACACCTAGGAACTGTATGTTGATAATTTACTAACATTTTGTTTCTTTAAATAACTACAAATTATAAAATCAATTAAATAACTTTAAACTATTTTGCATAAACACATCTTGGATGCTGTCAAATTATTTATGCAGAAATTCATAAATTTTTGATAGTTTATATACATGAGATCTAAGAATTCACCAGTTTTTTTCATTAAACACGGAATGTAACTTGAAAGTTAAAATAAAAGCAAATAAAATTTGTAGAGCAAAATTGACATTGAAAATTTGCCATAAAATTATGAACCACTGTGCTTATGACCTTTATAATGGGTCTGGCATGGCCAGTTGGTTTGAGGGACATGGGTTCGAAACCCCGTCACACTAAACTTGCTCGCCCTCCCAGCTGTGGGCATGTTATAATTTATTATCAATCCCACTGATCATTGGTAAAAGGGTAGCCCAAGAGTTGGCAGTGAGTGGTGATGATTTGTTGCCTTCCCTCTAGTCTTACACTGCTAAATTAGGGACGGCTAGCACAGATAGCCCTCATATAGCTTTGTGTGAAAGTTAAAAAAAAACAAAAAAAAACAAACCTGCTTATGTTCAACAGGAAATTTAACACCCTTTTGCTTACTATTCAAATACACAAAAAACCGAGGATTCAGATCTTGGTTCTTGAAAATAGCACACAGCTATAATAATATAAAGGTTAAAAAAGACTGGAAACAATGGAGGGCTATACAGGAACAGGTTATAGTTACTGTACAGTTCATTTTATATAATTGATATTAAAGCAAACATTATGAAGTTACTTGAAACTAATATAATTATTTGTTTCAGAGAAAGATACTAGAAATTAAACTGTCTTCTGAGTGAAACAGTTGTTTAGGTAGTTCTCCATCTTGTATTATTAGTAGTGTGTGAAAAACACTGTTACTGTTTTTACCTAGATTATATTCCTCAAATTTTTGAGTATTTTGAGGTAATCCTCATAAAGTACTAATGCTAATACAGAATACAGTAGTTCATAATTGTGATTGTATCTCTGAATGTGAAGTTAACCATAACATATTTTTATTATTCTTTATTTTAATTTTATAAATTATATTCCAACTGTATGTAAAGAAAATGTGGTGAATATTTTAGTTCAATGTGCATGTAAAATATCAAGCACTTATAAATATCTGCTTAAGGAGTTTAACAAAACCAAGAAATAGTTATGCAAAAATGTTTTTTTTTTCTTATTTGGTAGATTGAATAAATTGTGACTGTTTGAAAAATGAAACTTTAGTAAAGTATCAACAGATGAAGCTCCTGTGTGTTCAGTATAGATACACTTGCAAGATATCATTAAATATTCTTTGTATGTTAGAGAACAAATATCTAACCTACTTCATAGAGTGCTTCATAGATGCAATTTTAAATTTTGATCTTGATTGCATTATTTTTCAGATATACAAATTGCATTTCTTTATTAAAATTATCAAATGTAGTTTATTAATTCTTGTTGCAAGCAAGGGTTCATTAATTTTTCTATAAGAAAGCTACTGATAGAATGTGCAAGTTTAATAATATTGAATAAATCAAGTGTATTGGAGCATTCCATTAGTGAGTATGATGTTATTCATCCAATTAATTTTTTAAAAGATTCAAACAAGGGTTACTAATAAACAGAGTCACTGTAGAAAAGAGAACTTAATAATTCTTAACCTGATTCTGAAAAAGTAACCAGATTAGTTCAGCTTGTAAAATTACTGCTTCTCCTATAACCTTTGTTACTATTTCAATAAAAAAAAATTGAAACTCTCTATTTTCATTAGATATTGATGAATGTGTAGAGCAGTCACCTTGTGAAGAAGAAGAGGATTGCCAGAATGAAGTTGGTAGTTACAGTTGTGTTTGTAAGATAGGATTTGAAAGGAATTCTCCCACAGAACCTTGTAGAGGTATTATTTTTTTCAATTTTGAAGTTTAAATATAAGAACTAAAGCCCAATGGAATAATTCCAAAAGTTGTAAAATGTATTATTCATTTTTTTGGTTGATATTTGGAAATTTAATAGTTATGTTGTAGGACTATAATTATGAAGGAGATTCTCTCCACACGTTCATTTGCTTATCTGATGACATACAATTGTTTCTTAGTGTTGTAGCCATCCACTAGTCTCATTTCAGCAATTTATGGCTGTAAATCAAACATTATAGATTTTATTTCCAAAACATACTTTCCTGCTTTCAAACTATAGCTATTACTTCACTGCCAGGGTTTCTTTCTTTGCGCAATTAAGCAGTACTAAGATTGTTTGATGATGCTCTAAGCATTCTTTATGTTACCTAGTTGATTTTTGTTACATTTTCTTTTCAATTAGCAAACTGATACATGGTATGAATTTCTGAATTATTTTTTTCCAACACATAGGCAAATCAGGTCTCTTTTATCCCATCTCTGATATCCAGCATCACATAACAATCATGATGATGAGACTGTCATTGATATTATTTGTAGTGAGGTGAAGACAAAAATTCGGTTTGGTGTTCCTCCAGGGGGTACCAAGGCTGCAGTTAAGGGCAATCCTAGACATTCTGATGATAATTTCAATTCACTTTTTCCTGCTTTTTCTTTTATTCTGTTGGCTTCTCAGTCCCTCTTTGGGACAGTGGTATATTTATGGACTTACAACATTGAAATCTGGGGTTCAATTCACTACAGCGAACACAGCACATAGCCCCATGTTGCTTTGCTATAACAAAACAGAATTACCAGATAAAATATTGTTCCAAACAATGGCAATCAGAACAGTCTTTAACAAAAATACAAAAGGAGATCACTTTGAGATAAGCTGCCTCTGATTTGTTTATTTCAATTGGTCTGTTGAGAGAATGATATTTTGGGTTTCTTCAAATATTTAATTTTCTCTCCATCCATGGACATTGTGGTTCATGCAGGGAGATTTACTGCTTACTTACGTGGTGGGACAGCTATGCTTTATCTGTCACAGTTATCTAAAATATTTGATTTAGCCTATCACTGTCAGGTGGAAGCATATTCCAGCTCTTAACTGATACATCTGCTCCTTGAAATTAGTAGCTCTAAGGCAGAGTTTGTACTTAGCCTGCATAGATCAATGTCCTCTGGTGGTACAGTAGTAAATCTTTGAACTTGCATCTCTAATATCCATCATATTTTCCTCATGCTAAACTTTCTTGAAAGAGTTGCAGAATCACCAACTCATTTATGACAAGCTGGAACCATTGTTAGCATGCATGTTGGTTCAATTGTTGGCTTCAACATTCAACCCTGTTGTCTTTGGCATCTCAGCTTTCATTGGCTCCTATAGGGAGTTATAATTCTGCCCTTATTACAGGGTCTTGACCCCTAACATCAACCTTTTGGTATATTGGTACCAGAATAAATTCTGTCCATATTCCAAGGGTTATGTGCTCAGTTGGAGTGCTGTCAGCGGTATTGGTAATTATTGTATGTTTCTGGAGACCCAGAACTTCTGGATGTGTGGTAACCTTAACTATGAATCCAGGAGCACTACAGGTCCTTAAGTCAGGATTACTCTTTCAGTTCCTCTTCTTGCCACTATTATTCTCTCAATCTGTAGAGTTTCCATCTTCTGCAGATTCTCAGATTTTGGAATTTAGTTATCAGACTTTAGTTGGTTAGGGGTTAGAGAAAGAGAGAGTTATGCTATGCTTTATAGGGTTTTATTCCCATCAGTTGTTGGGTCTAAGAAGACAGGAGATTGATGTCCAGTAACCAATCTTTCTTGTCTATATCAATAACTAGATTTTTCAAGGTTCACAAGTGTATCATTCGTCAATCTGAGTTGGCATTTTTACTAGGATTCTGGATGTTCAGGTTTGATGTAATCAGCTCCTATCCGCATATAGCCATAGTGGTGGAATCCTGCCAATATTGGTGTTGTACACAAGGGTTGGGTACTACAGTTAAGGAATTTTACTTTCAGAATAACATTAGCACTATATGAGTTCTGCCAAAATATATGCTTTTTTTCTTGCCACCTCCATTCCATAACTATGTGCACATGCCATTCAATGGATGATTGATTACTGCTGGTGCCACTTTGTCAATTGTCAGAACATCATACCCAGATACTGCTTTCAGAAACAACTAAGGTAAGCTTCATTCTCAGAGCTGAGACATTTATTCTTCTTCCAACTGAATATGTCATCAGTCTAGGTATTTTTTCTGTCACATATCTCGGTCAGGCTCAGCTGAGTCCCATCCTTATCCACACTATGGAACAGAAAGCTTAAAATCCTACTCACCTCTCCTTCTCTCACTGCTCAAAGGATTCTTTCTCTTTTGGGAGTATGGGCACCACTAGAATACCTCATGCTTTTGCAAGAGTATGCAAGGGGCAAGAGATCCTTTCAGTGGTCTTTATGTGACCAAGGAATCATAAACATAAATTCACTGGATTCTCCAGTTTTCTTATTCAGGATCATTCTTCGACCTCTTGGGGGTTGTTATGTCAGCACATACTAAAATAGGGATTCTTCTGCCACTATCTTTTCTGGAGTTCCATGTCACTTCATGGATAGGGTGCATATACCAACAGTCAGGAATTCTAGGATCTACACATACATGACAAAGCTTATCTATGCAATGTTTTAGTCCTTCTTGTTCTTCAAGAGGTGATGCCTCGTAGTCTGTGCTTATTAAGGGGAAAATTACCAGGCTTCACACTGACAATTCTATGGTGGTATCTTGCATTTCTCCTCAGTGGCTCTTTGTTTTCTAACCTTGGATCTCATTTCTCAAGACTACTCCTATCATATCACTCTACAAGCTTGCTGTGTTCCACAGTTGAAGACTGTAGGAGTAGATCAATTATCTTGTTCTAAAAAGATTCTCCCAACAGAATAGATTGTAGAATCTCCTACACTACAAGGTTTTCTGTTGGATTGGCTCTCATTTTGAAATACTGATGATTGGTGATTTGGCCACTCATTGGAACTTCCATCTATTGGCAATTTGGTCTCCAGTACCTTTCCTTCAGGCTTTGACAATGGATGCAATTTGTCTTCCCTCCAATACATATGTTACCAACATACTAACTGTGATTTGTTCCAGTTCATTGTCTGGTCCCAGTAATAGTAGCAGATTGGCAGCTAAACCCTGGTTTCTTCTTCTTCTGTGATACTTTTAGTAGTGTTCACCTCTTCCATTTCCTCTGGCCTTTTCTCTGGAGGCACCTATGATTTGACATGGTACACTTTCCTATCCAGATACTTAAGCTTCTGGCATGGAGGTTATTTAGCCGTGTGTATAGTGCCAGGATTTAATTGCTAGGGTTGTGATGGACATTTATCAATAGAAATGGCCCACATATCAACAATGGTGTATTGAAAGGAAGTTTAACTCACTTTGATCAGAAATGCCAATCATAACTCATTTTTGACCTGGCTCTTTGACAAGGGTTTTGCATTTGCTACAATTCTTGTATGAGATGGCTTTATTAACTATGTGTTGAAACTTGAGACAAAATTTCTTTGAGTTTCCAATGCTATCTAGTTTCCTCAAGTTGCCTTGGTTTCTTTGTCATAAATGAACATTCCATTACCAGAGTGGTATATTAAGTTTACATGACATAACTTTTCCCAATACCTATTTATGAATTAAGCCTCATCTGCCATATATCACCTTAACTTGAAGACTTATTTTTCATTTCTGCTGAACTACAGACATCAATGATTGGATTGATTTGCACTGATTGATCACTAGATACTTTATCATTCTACCAACATCCTCAGACTTCTTCCCTAAGACCCTGTCAGCCACAGAAGGAGATACATCCTTTCACCAGATCATGTGATCACTATTTCTCACTTCTATGACTAATAAGATTTCAATCATTTGTCATGTCCAGGGTCATAAAGATTTTGTTGTGTATATTAATACCTTTAGAGATGCTACACACTGTCCTTTATAAAGTGGTATCATTCAGTTTCCCAGTATTTACTCTAAAGTTACATTGACAAGATGGATATTAAATTGTTGCCTATTCTTGGCTCTCTTTGAAGGCAAGGAATCTTTTGCAAATCATGTCTAATAAGATTTGTCAATTTCTTTGTTCTAAGTGACACAATTTAATTGTGAGTTGGAAGGCATCGTGTGAGCTGGTATGCAGAGATTCCCCAATATTTTTATCTTGCATTATTCATCAACTACCCCTTGTAGCTGTCTTAACCACTTTCATTAGATTATACAAAGGGGTGAGTAATTGTATTGTTACACTTGTCTGCTCTTTGTCTTTCAGGATTTCTTACTGTATTTTCATAGGATCCAACTCTGTAGCAAGTGTTGCCCAGGTAGGTGTGCTCTCATCAAACCAATTCTACACTAGCAACCATAAATTTAGTGTACTTTATCTAGGTTGCAAGAGGCTCTGTAGAAATGATGTATTCCACAAGACAATGTAAGAGCTAACTGGGTGATATTACTTTATTATGCTGGACCAAAAGTTGTGGAATATTATGAGTAAAGCATAAGGGGTTTATGTCTGTCCATGCTGATCATTGGAATGAATACATTGGGGTTAGTTTACTTTTAAAAAATTAGGGAACTTAGTTTACCTATTGCACTGTTCCTCAGGAGTCCTCAATGCACATTTTCCCCCAGATTCTACTAGAGGAGCTAGGGAGTCCTTACCACATCTGGTTTCCAGTTGCTGGGGTGGTGGACAGCTATTTTTCCTTTGGACTTGCAGTCCAATTGCTTTACCCATAAAGGTGGAATATAGAGATCATGGTCCTATAATCCCAATCTGGACCCCTCGGTGTGGATTCCTGTAAGTGGTGAGGGGACCTCCCAGGGAAGGTTCTGTTCTGTCCTGTCTGGTTACCTTCTCTGGGATCTAAACATCCACTCACATGTTTGCCGTGCGTGGCGACCCGTGAAGGGGAGGAGAGGATCCTGGTGGTTGAGGGGTCCAACCCTAACACACCACTTTGGCCTCGAATTCCTGTAGACGGGCAGCCTTTGGGTGGCCCCCCTTGGGTCAATCGGCTGGTCCACTTGGGCTAGAGTCAACCAAGTACCAGTGTTGGAAGTTCTCAACGGGTGTTGTGGACATTGTACCTGATGCTGGTGTTTGGGTATAGTGCTCACGAAACCCTGGCGTTGCTGCATTGTCCTTGCATGACTTTGTAGTGCGTCCCCTTGTAGGGCTCCATGGTGGGTGGGGTCAGTGGGTACCGAAATTTTTTCCTTTTTCCTATGGATCCTCCAAAAAATTTAAATAAAATTGTGAAAAAACAGTCAATGGGTAAGCGACCACGTCTTGAAGACTCTGAACAGCAATCTTCAACATCAGTAACACACGTACCTCATTTTCATATATTACATTCTCTTTTGGAAAAACCTTTAGGGCAAATGTCCCCTTTTTTTATTCAAAAGGGACTAGTGGGACTTGCTGGCTCTCGAAAGTTAGTAAAGAAGCTTTGATCTGGTGACATATTGGTTGAAACATCCACATCCCAACACAGTGAACTCCTCTTGAATTCAAAGGCAATTGGGGATATACCTATTGAGGTTACACCTCATGCTACTTTGAATTCTTCACAAGGAGTTATTGTTGAAAGGGATTTGAAGAACGTTCCCGAGTCAGAGATCCTCGCTGGTCTCTTCACTCAAGGAGTTTCTGCAGTGAGACGCATCTCCACTCGCAAAGATGGAGTTACACTGCCAACAAATACCCTCCTTTTAACATTTACTTCACCACGTGCACCTGCCACCATCAAGGCAGGTTATCTCATTTGCAGGGTTTGGCCATACATACCAAACCCTCTTCGATGTTTCCAATGTCAGAGATTCGGCCACTCAAAGACATCTTGTCGTGGTTCCCTGACATGTGCTCGTTGTGGAGGCAAGGACCACGATGCCTATGACTGTGACATGAACCCACATTGCTTCAACTGCAATGGTTCTCACCCCTCTTACTTTCATTCTTGCCCAAAATGGTTGGAGGAAAAAGAGGTGCAGCTTTTGAAAACGATACATAACATTAATTATCCTGAGGCTCGGAAATTGCTATCCACCACTCCATCTTGGACATATGCTGCTGCACTTCATTCCACAACTACAGTTGGAGTGCAGACAGATCTCTCTGTGCCTCCAAGAGAATCGTTTTCAAAACAAATGAAAAGCCTTTTGACTTCCGTGGTTAAAAAGGTTGATGAATCGACTTCCACACCCATCTCTGTTCCTCCCATACCTTCCAACAAACCTCAAGATCCACGTCCTTCAGTTTCAAATACAGGTATTTCTTCTGATACATCTTTTTCTCCCACCACAAGAGACAAAACAATTATTCGTTCGTGTCCTCAGTCACTGGATTCCCCTTCCAATAACAAAAACCTGCCCACTCGACCCAGGGCAGGATCCATGGAGGTTGATAGACCTCCTCCGACTAAAGACAGTAAAGAAAAAAGACGTTGTCGTAAACCGAAGGGTTCCCCAGCCACTTCACCTACCCATTTTTAAAAATGACCACCTTGATACAATGGAACTGTCGAGGTTTACGTTCTAATCTGGATGATATCAAAACGCTGATTGCTTCCTACCATCCTGTTTGTCTTTCTTTACAAGAAACATTTCTCAAAACTGCTGATACAGTATCCATTCAGCGGTTTTCTCTGTACAGAAATGACAGGTTGTGTGATGGTCGAGTACATGGAGGGGTGGCACTGTTGGTTGATCAGCATGTGCCCACCCTATCTTTGTCACTCAACACACCCTTGGAGGCCGTAGCCATCCGTGTTTCCTTGGGTCATACCATCACTGTTTGTTCTCTGTACCTGTCCCCTGGAGAGACATATGATCAATCAGACCTTGATGCTCTCGTTGAACAGTTGCCGTCTCCATTTCTAATCCTGGGGGATTTTAATGGACATCATCCCCTCTGGGGAAGTGCTGTTATTGATAGGAGGGGTCGAGCTGTGGAGTGGATGCTCTCTGATCACAATATTTCTCTTTTCAATACTGGTTCTTCCACTTCCTTTCATGCACCTAGTCAGTCCTTTACCGCTATTGATCTCTCGGTTTGCTCCCCTTCATTATTCTACCATTTTTCATGGAGGGTTGAAAGTAATCCACTAGGCAGTGATCATTTTCCGATCCTTTTGAGAGAGACTGGCCGTGGTCGATGTCACCTTACCCACGTATCCCGGTGGAAGCTGGATCAGGCAGACTGGTCCACTTTCACTGCTCTCGCAGAACTTGATCCTGCCATCGTAAATCAGCCATCAATAGACGACTGTGTAGCAGCGGTAACTGATTGTATTATACAAGCAGCTGCTCAGTGTATTCCTAAAACCTCGACACGTTTTCCACGATATCCTCATCCGTGGTGGAATCCTGCTTGCCACTTAGCACAGAAGGCTCAAAAACGGGCGTGGGATACTTTTCGTAAATATCCCACACTTTCAAACCATGTTGCTTTCCAACGGGCCCTTGCACATGTTGGTGGGTAAGACGTCAAAGCCAGAAGGAATCTTGGATTAAGTTCACAACTAGCATATCTTCTACCACCAGTTCCAAGATCATATGGGACAGGATTCCAAAGGTCAGTGGGCACTACAATTCTGTCCCCCTCTCAATCTTACTCTTTGATGGTCAGGAGGTGACTGTGTCCGGAGCATCGCTGACACTCTAGGTGAAAGCTTTTGCCAGGTATCTAGCACTTCTGCTTGTTCCTCCACCTTCCTG
Source organism: Tachypleus tridentatus (assembly GCF_004210375.1). Classification (NCBI taxonomy): domain Eukaryota; kingdom Metazoa; phylum Arthropoda; class Merostomata; order Xiphosura; family Limulidae; genus Tachypleus; species Tachypleus tridentatus. Next base: position 81,473,099 of record NC_134837.1, read on the forward strand.
GCCATCAAGACTCGGGCAGAGCAATCACCTCTTTCCTTTCGAACTGACTGTTTCTTTGAATATAATTGTCCCTTTACCCTGGTGGAACTGAAAATGGCCCTTCATCGGTCTGCCAGTACATCTGTTGGACCTGATGATATTCATTATGACATGCTGCACCATCTATCTCCTGCTTCTCTTGATGTCCTTCTGATTGTCTTCAACTGAATCTGGCAGGAAAATGTTTTTCCTGATGCCTGGCGCCAGGCTATTATTTTACCTTTCTCTAAGCCAGGGAAAGATCCCAAGATTCCTTCAAACTACCGTCCAATTGCTTTGACGAGCTGTCTCTGTAAGACCTTAGAAAGGATGGTTAATGCTCGTCTTGTTTGGTTCCTTGAATCAAACAACCTCCTCTCGCCCACCCAGTGTGAGTTCCGTCAACAGTACTCCACCACAGACCACCTAATTCGTCTTGAAACATCTATCAGAGAAGCCTTTCTCAACCGCCAAAATCTTGTATCAGTATTCTTTGACATTGAGAAGGCTTACGACACAACATGGAGGTATGGCGTTTTGCGAGACCTTCATACATATGGTTTACGTGGCCATCTACCCATGTTTATTAAAAAATTTTTAATGGACAGGAGATTCCAAGTTCGTGTGGGTTCGACACTTTCCCGTTCTTTTGTACAGGAACTTGGAGTCCCTCAAGGCTGTGTATTGAGTGTCACACTTTTCAGTATGAAGATAAATGCCATCACTGAACAACTCCCTTTCACTGTTGCGAATGGGCTGTATGTCGACGACTTTCACATCTCATGTCAGTCGTCAAACATGATATATATTGAGCGGCAACTACAAACTGCCCTCAATCGTGTACGGAAGTGGACTCTGGCGAACGGCTTTAATTTCTGTCTCTCTAAAACCGTATGCATGCACTTTTGCCGTCGACGGGGTATTCACCCTGATCCTGAATTTCATATCGGAGAAGTTTTGCTGCCAGTGGTCCCGGAGACTAAGTTCTTGGGGCTTATCTTTGATCGTAAACTGACCTTTATACCACACTTAAAGCAGCTTCGGGTCAAATGCACAAGAGCACTGCCAGACCCTCGGCCTTAAAGATGCTGGACCCCATTCATCACCAAGGACTTCGACTCTGCACTGGAGCTTTCCATACCTCTCCAGTTCAAAGCATATACATTGAATCTCATGAACCTTCTCTAATCCTTTGCCATTTGCAACTATCTTTACAATATACTTCAAAACTTTGTTCCTAACCAAAATATCCCACCTGGGAATGTGTTTTCCTTCCTTGGTGGGCAGTACTTTTTCTGAACAGACGATCTGTCATTGCTCCGTTTGGCCTTCGCATCCGGGTGCAATTGGATGAATTGGGTCTGTCCTTGGATAACATTGCAGATTCCACAGATCGGCCCATCCCACCATGCTTATTACAGCCCCCAAATGTGACTATCCTTTCAGTCACCTAAAAAAGGCAGATACTCCAGATTGGAAGTACCGTCTTTTATTCAATGAATATCTTTCAAACAATCATTCAGTTCCCATTTATACAGATGGTTCCAAATCAGGTAATTCAGTGGGCTCTGCTATGGTTTGCTGTGGTTCAGTAGTTGCGCGCAGAATCCCCCTCTACAGCTTCTGTGTTCACTGCTGAACTGTATGCCATATCTCTTGCCTTGGATGATATTGCAGCTGAGGAGTACTCCAACTGCACTATTTATACTGATTCGCTTAGTTCTATACTTGCCTTGGAATCGCTACACTTTGGCTCACATCCTATTCTCGCTGATATTCAAAACCGACTGGCCCATTTCTCATTAGCAGCTACTTTAATCCAGTTTTTCTGGATATCAGGCCATGTTGGTATTCGCGGGAACGAGCTTGCAGACATGGCAGCTAAATCTGTCTGCTCCAGCACCATCATCCCTATGCCTATTCCGTACATGGACTATGGTCTTGTCTTCAAAGCTCGGCTCCGTGCCAGCTGGCAGTCCAGTTGGAGTGAGCGACGTGACAACAAACTTTTTCAAATCAAACCCTATATTGGACTTTAGCCATCTAGCTTCCGTAAAGTTCGGAAGGAGGAAGTTGTTCTCACTAGGCTATGCATTGGTCACAGTTTTTTAACTCATCATTTTCTTTTATCTGGAACTGATGCACCAATGTGTAGTTTGTGTAACACTCAAATCACTATCAGCCACGTTTTACTTTCTTGCCATTGTTACAATTCTCAACGACGGCAATATTTTAAACATATTTTTTCCCAGGGTCAGTCTGTATCATTGGACAGTGTTATTGGTAATGGTGACTCTGTCCACCTTGATAACGTTTTTAATTTTTTAATGGCCATTAATCTTTTTAATCTCATTTAAGTGTTGCATATTTATTCATTACATCTTTTTAATTGTGGTTCCTTTTTTACAGTTTTAATCTCTCTCATTCAATTTGACATTGGACAATGGCCAGAACATTAAATAACTCAACACCAGGACTGGAAAGGCCAACTTGAGGTGACTAACGCTACTGTTTGAACTATCCGTTTGAACTACTCGTTAGTCGTCCTAGCGAGTTGTTATTATACTTTTGCTGCATATCATTTCACACTTTTACTACTTTACCTTTTAGTACTGGCCATATTGACTCATAACCCAGAACCAGGACTGGAAAGACCAACTTCAGGTGACTGGCGGTGATTCTTGAACTTACCTGTTAGTCTTCCTGGCGGGTTATGATCATTACCATTTTGCTGGAGTAAATACTTTACAACTTTGTAGACTGGATAACACCATTGGTTTTTACACCATTTTCTGTTTTAATTGCTGTTTTGTTTTTACATTCATTTACTTTTACAAATTTTACTCCATTTACTTGACTTTTATCTTTTTACTGGACATTTGGCTACTCATTATTGCAATTTTGCAATGTGTCTTTTAAAACTTCTATTCTTTTACATTTTGATACTGGCTGCTATGACACATAACCTGGAACCAGGACTGGAAAGGCCAACTTCAGGTGACTGACGGTGGTTCTTGAACTTACCTGTTAGTCTTCCTGGTGGGTTATGATCATTACCTTTTTGCTAGAGTAAATACCTTACAACTTCTTATACTCTGCCTTCTATCTTAACATTGTAGAATAGGTGCCAACATTGGTTTTATACTTTTTTGTTTTACCTTCATTTCCATTAATGTCTTTTACTACATTTACTTTATTTTTACATTTTTACTGGATGTTTGGCGCAGATAGCCTCGCTGCTTTGTGCCATAAAACATTAAATCAATCAATCAATCAAACCCAATCTGGAATAGTGAAACCTTAGCTGTCTGGTTAGAGCCTGGAAAATGGTGATGATAAATTGTTTAATGTTCTACCCACAGTAGATGTATTAAGTTGCAGGTGAAGAGCATACTTGTTCTGTAAATAGTGCAGTTCCTCCACTAGAGTGCCAATCTTCTGTTAATATACACATGATCTATGCAGATGTTTTATACATGGATAATACCCTCACTGACTCTTCTTCCTTCCCACTGTGGGAATTCTAGCTGTAATTTGAGTGGTGTTAAGTATGTTTTGGAAGTTAACATTTTCTAAAATAGAAAATTTCTAACAATATTTACCTTTCTCATGCTATCCAACCATTCCTCCCCACTAAGAGCTGGTGTTATACACTGTGTATTGAGTCAGTCTCGAAAAATGATAACATTATTAGAATTAGGTGCTTATATTACAGTATTAGGACAGAAGGTGCATTGATGTAGGTGGAGTTTGTCACAAGACAAATATTGCTAAGAATAATTAAATGGAGTCTAAAAGACTAATTTTTGAATGGGAAAGGAAAAGAAACCTGGTAGTTGAATAATAGCTGTGGTGTGAGAAGAGGTAAGTATTATTGGAACATTGATTATTATGTCAATTACTTAAGTTATTTGTGGAAGAACAGGTCCACATTGTTGAGTTAAAAAATAACACCCCCGTGCAGTGTTGGCTATGCTCTGCAGATGGGATAATATATACAGTAGTAACTATGTTATTTCTGTTTGATTTTGAGTATAGAAAGATGAATGTATTATTTATTTGTTTTGGAGATTTTTTAATTTTTTTTGCTTTTTCATCCCAAAAATGAGAAATTGATTATAACAGTGAGATATATTTTTGTCTGCATTTTTTTATAACTTAGCTGCATGTCAGAAAAAAGGACTCTGGTCATAGAAATTTCAGGGTAAGTGTAATTTAATTTTTTGTTTTACTTGCCCAGTTTTGCATACACTGTTGTGAGTAGATGTATAATTAAATATTTATGTTTTTAGATGTCAATGAATGCCCATTAGGGCTACACAACTGCAGAAGTGGTCAACGCTGTGAAAATACACTTGGCTCATATGTTTGTATTCGGATCCAGAGCTGTGGAACAGGCTATACACTTGATTCTACAACAGGGAAGTGTGAAGGTAAGTACAAGGTGCAGAACACAATTTCAGTGTGATCTGGAGTTTTTCAAGTTTTTTTCTAAATGCTTTTTATTTCATTATTAACAACATACAATATTTACATGTACTTATTAATCCTTTCATAATGGGCTCAATATAATATACACAAATTCATCAACACATTTGCACACATTATGTATTTGCACTGTAACTTTTGATACAGCATGTATATCTTCCCAAAAGTTGGTAGACTTTCAGTAAAGATTACAAGTATTTTGTACACAAAAAATCAGATTTTTTAACGAAATATTTTTACTAAAGATTTATTTGTGAAAATAGAGTCTGTTTCATTACTAGTCTGAGTGCAAAGTGGTTTCACATTACAATTGAAAAACTGTTCTTTGTCACAAAAATCTCAAACATTATTTGTGTGATCTCTAAACCTTTTAAATACATTTGAAATATTTGTTTTCAGTAAAACTTTATGTTTTGTTATTTTCTATACTGTAACTGTGTGGGTTCTGTCACTTGACCAACCTTGTAACCATCTTAAAAAAGTTAGGAAATAAATATAAATTATGTTTTTTTCATAGTATAACATAAAAATTAAATATTTAGTCTAAGCTAAAGCCTCATAATGCTATATATTTACATAATATTTATTACTTTTTTTATTTTATTGACCCTCAAGTCATACTTAGCTAACATTACATAGCTTGTATTGATGCAGTGGATTTGCAGTCAGGTTACATATCCAGTAATATAAAATTGACCTTTAGTCTTCCCTGTCTTGATTGAGTTTTAGTGTATTTTGTAATACACAGTCACATTTCAATTATTATACATTATATACATGTATAAAGATCATTACTATTTAGAAATAAATTACTAAACTTTTTTTTTAAATATAGAACAATAAATCGAGAAATAAAACAAAAATTTTTCTCTTCTCACTATGACCATTGTACTCGGTTGTTGCTGGATGTATGTTGTTAAAACTTTTAAAATTTTGCAGGTATAGGAGATAAAACAAAAGTTTTTTTAGGTTTTTTGTATATATACAGTTGAATAACTAAAAAATCATAAATAACTACACTGATACTATAGAAGTCTACTATAATTTTTTAAGTTCAGTAACTAAGATTTATTTAGATTATAAAAAACCTGAAACTACAAGCAGACTAAATACACAACCTACCTCCTTGGAAACTTGGATTGAAAGAATGTGGTAGCTTTTTCAAAGAATAAAATAGCTGATAAAACCACTCTGGAGCATTCTAAGCTGTTGATTGGTTATTCACATGTCATACAGTACAGTATGCTGTACTAAGAGTATATAAGGGACTGTTTCAAATAAATTGAAAGATTTGAACAGGGCCATTGTGTATAATTCAGTATGGAAGCCATATCTCAGCAAAATAAAGAGATACGAGGTTCAAATTTGATATTCTAGCTTGATAATATTAGTAATTTGAGTTCCTAATTTATATGAAACTATAGACTTAGTATTTTGACTTTACAAACATTTAATTGTAAACACTGCTGCATTCAACATACCACATGACTTACTGAAATATACGTGTACATATGTTTGTTTAATATTTACTCTTAAATTAAGAAATTAATTCATATATAATATTAATTATAATCTACAAGTTGGTTCCAAACTTATTATCTAAGTTCAATAAAATTTTGAATGCAAGTCAACAAACACAAATGATGTGGCCTTTGAAACCTGAACCATTGCAAAAAGGTGAAGAATATTTCTGTTTGTTCAGTAAAAGCTATTATCTGGCATCTTCCAGGACTAGTCAGTGCTGGATATGGAAAAATTCCAGTTAGAGAAGCAATTGTTGTTGTTCTAAAGTGTAGAGTTTTTTATACATTAACTATAACAACAAGAGTTTTAAACAATAATAAATGTTATAAAAAAAACCTAAAACTCTATAAAATCATCTGTAAGTCTGGTATTTAAAATAAAGTAATATAATACATTATAATGCACTCACCAACTAAGTATCCTTGTGAAAGCTTGCCAGTTTAAGGCTGAAGATTTGCAGATCAGCAAAAAGTCATTTAAACACTCATTAGTACCTAAATAGCCACAATGAGCATTTGAAATTTCTGGTTATGAGAGGTTTCCAGGTGGGAATATGCTAGACAAAAATGCTTTTACTCTATTAAACAAACAGTTGAAAAATTCTTAGTGTGGCTGACTATTTCTTGATGCAAAAGTAATACTACTGATGGAACTGGTGATAAAAATTTGTTTCATTTGACTTTACCTTCATTTCAGTTACCTTAATTTAATGGACTTCTATTACAACAGGATTTGACCTTGAAAAATAAAATAGTTTATTTTGAGACTCTTAAAATTGTCCTTCTAATACCATTTTTTTAAATTCCTGAAGTGTAGTTGTTGACTTTGATAAATACACAGTTTATAAAAGCCTTCAAATCATTTTATGGATATGAATGATTTAAGTGTACAAGCATTGTAAACTAATAAACTAAATATTTTTGATAAATATACATTAAATTGCAGATGTTTTTGTAACTTTTATGTTTCTCATAATTTCTCATTATTTGTTTTAAATCAGAAATGTTAACTTTGAGATCTAACTTTTGTCTTCTTGAAATCACATATGTCCAAGAGGCTTTTGTTCAGTGCAAGAACTGAACAGCTTGGCTGAAAAATGAGAAACAATAGTTTGTTTTAAATGCTATTTATATATGCAATGTAAACACTGTCAAAATAATGAAGTCTTATTCTTCTTAATACTTTATACTGTAGTAGTAGTATTTATTAAGTAGGTTAAATAATATTGGTGGTGTTGTTAGTTGTAGGATTCTTTTACAATAGGTGTCTGACTTGTTGGCTGTAAATTCAAAACAAATAAACAAACAGCACTTTATTCACCTGATTTCAAAATAATGTGTGTATGTGTGTGTGTATATATATATATTTGGAACCAGTTATACATATGTACAACAAATGATTCACGCTGCAGGAATCATAGGTATGCCATAAACACTGTATAGTTCTCTTCTTTTTGTTAAAACTCCACTTAGGCCTATTCAGTTGCTTTACAATTCAGGTGACAAGTTAAACTTTTTTTTTTTTTCTGTCTCTCTCTCACACTACTACCAAACTGTCTGAGCATAGTTTACTTACATTTTGTCAAATTATCACAGCTTATATACTTCTAAAATCATCTGCTTCTTTTCTGTATTTAGGTCTACTTCCAATAAACACCTACATTTTTTTTTATCACAGTCCACACACACAGGTTAAATTTTTAGGACTCTCTTTGATGAAATAAACTATTATTTTTATCTCTTTTACTGTGACATATATCAAGTGTTGAGCCTGTATTAATTGTTGGGTTTTCTTTTGCTGTCTGAGCATCTATTTTTCCTGGATATTTTTTCTCGTTTGCTTTGTCTTTGTCTTTTGCTTTTTTCAGCCCTCTCATACAACTTACATGTTTATTACTAAATTGTCTACTTCCTACATATCTTCAACATCAATAAATTTCACAAGATGTTCTGTAATTTCGACATCAATGAGTTATAAATACAACATATGACAGTTACTGAGTTAGGTAACTAAACTTGTTGTAACAATTACTTTAAAATTGTCTCTCACTCTTCTATTATGAACAAAACTAAACTATCATAAAATACTCATTCACAAAATAAATAAATTAATAATATGTACACAAAACAGTTGTTTATACCATGACAAAGACTTTTAAAGTTGCAATCTTTGATACTAAAAGCTGGCAGTGTACTGAATAATAAGCCTAATAATTCTGATCAAAATCATGTTAAGCTGTAGAGTTTGTTTGTTTTTTATTATTAACTTAAAACAATTCTGAAACATGCATCTGTAGTCTAATGTGACTTTTATCAAAATGTTAAACCAATTTGCACATTCCAAAATGTAATTGGTATATGAATATACAAAATGTATTGAGTATCTTACAATGACAGCAAGTAAAACATTTGGTTGTTGAGGTTGAATTTGTCAAAAAAATCTTTGCACTTTTATAGTTTATGCTTTGGAGTTAAGTTAATACTTTCATAAGTGATTATCTACTTTTATTTATAAAATGTATTATGTTTTGGAGAAAAAATTCATATCAAGACTTGTATGTTAAAACTTGAATGTTTAACATTACTGATAATTAAATCTTCTAATTATTACATTTTGTTAATAAGTTTGTTGTTTAATTTGTTATTTCATCTTTCTTTTAGCATGCACTTCACATAATAAATGAAAGTTCAATAATGTTATTTTTAATTATATTTGTCAGAAGACATTAGTATTAAGTCTATTATATTTTTTAATGCAAGGTTAGTCTCTGAGATATTTTATAAAATTGGAAAACTATTTGCATAAGTATTTGCTACAACAACAACTATTTTGTGAATATCTTCAAAAATTATAACTCTGATGTCTTCTGACAAGTATAGTTAATTATAACCAAGCTTTACCAGCTTGAAAAATGGGGATAAAACCATAACAAGTATTATATTTACTTACTTTAGTGCAGGGGTGTGCAACATTTTTCGTCGGTGGGCCATATAACCAACTTCATCAATCAAGCGGGGCCACTTAAAAAACAAGCTTATTCGTGTACATGCATAATAAATTAAAAAAAAATCTCAAAATGCAAGCAATAATATTTTATATTTTTGCATGAGTGATCATTTTAGTGCGACACTTGAAATTTAGAGTCCTTGCAGAGCTTGTCAATATCAGCTTTGACAGAAGTGGTTGCCACTCTTAACTGACTGGTCAAATGTTCATCAGTCAGCTGACTTCTACATTTGGTTTTGATGAGCTTCATTTTGGAGAAAAATTGCTCACAGCAGTAGGTGCTACCAAAAGGGAGGCAATTCTTTGTGCATGACGGGACAAATTGGGAAACTTTTCACGTACACAGAGTTTGTAAAGTCTAGCAAACTGTTTTCAGAGAATTTCCTTTTAGTGTCCATGTCAGCCTGCAGTTCAATGAGTTCCATTTGGCAATCATCAGGACTGTCTTCCACTGCCAAATCAAAGGTTGAGCGAACAATTTCAATCTAATTTCAGTTTGTCTGAAATCTGGAAATCTGTTTGCAAACTCATCACGCAGCTTTTGTACACTGGTTCCATATTTGGTGCAATCCAGATTAGGAAATTCCAGTTTCCTGGTTGCAAGACATGTAAAATGGGTCAATATGGCTCTTCTCAACTGAACCTGAAAAGTTCCAATTTCTTCTCAAAAGCACAAATATGCTCAAACAACTTATTCACAAGTTGACTTTTCCCTTGTAGTTTTAAGTTTAAATCAGACAGATGCTGTGTAATGTCTGTGAGGAATGCTAAGTCATTCAGCCAGTTCTCATTGCTCAAGAAGTCCACATTCTGACGTTTGCTCTCCATGAAGAACTTAATCTCCTCTCGCAGATTCCAGAATCTCTTCAAAGTAGCAGCTCTACTAAGCCAGCGTACAGCAAAGAAGTACAAAACATCTGAATACTCACTGTCCAGCTCATCTAAAAAGTTTTAAATTGTCGATGATTTAATCCTCGTGTTCGAATATAATTTACGCATTGGACAACATTTTTCATGACTTCTGCAAAATCCAGAACTTTGGTGCACAAGCTCTCTTGGTGAATAATGCAATGGCTTACAACTACGTCTTGTGCTCCAATTGCAGTTAGAAATTTCTTGGTGAATCCATTTGTCCTACCTGTCATGGAAGGAGCACCATCTGTTGTAACACCACATAATTTATAAGGATTCAGTTCAAACTTTTCTACAACCTTAAGCACTTGTTCACAAATATCCTGTCCTGTGGTTGTGGAGGAAAGGCTTGCCATATCTAAAAACTCTTCGAAAATATCAAAGCCTGCAGTAACAGCTCTGATGAAAATGACAAGTTGGGATGTGTCATTGATATCAGTGCTTTCATCAAAAGCCAGACTGAAAGCTTCACACGAATTCAATCTCTCTTTCAAAGTTTCTTTGATGTCCTCTGAAAGATCTTTTGTCCTGCGTGAGACAGTAAAGCGGGAAAGGGTAGTTTGCTCCACCAAATATTTTTCTCTGGACATGCATATTCTGTGAATATTGTTAAACAATTTTAATAAATTCTCCATCACTGAAAGGCTTTCCTTTTCTGCCATACATTCACAAAGCTTAAAACTCAGTTTTGTCACCAGTTCTGAATTTTTCTTGAAAGTGGTAAAATACCTTGTTGCTTTTCAATGGATGTTTTAAATGTTCAATTTTGTCCTTTCGTGCCTGACCAACAATTTCATCAAACTGGGAGGAGTGCTTAGTTGCGTAATGTCGCTTAATATTGTACTCTTTCATGACTGCAATTGTAGTTTGACAGACGAGGCAGACAACACCTTGATTATGTGGGACAACAAGATATTTTGTGCACCATTCACTGTTGAATAACCTTCCCTCATCATCAATTTTTCGTTTCTTAACTGCTGACATTTTACTAGCCCTGAAATCAAAACAAAAATTATTCTCACGAAAATAGCAAATTAGAAAAAAACATAGAATTTATTTACACATGGAACCTCTTATGGACAGAAACACGTTTCTAAATTGGCATCCCGATCATAGCCTTCCGGTACTTAAATTAATTGAGAAGAGCAAAATACAGTGTGACCTCGCCTATTCGCGGTTCGCCATTCGCGGCCCCGCATATTCGCGGGTTATGCGCGAACTGCGTTTTTGTAGGTCACAGAGACTGAAAGGGCTTTTCGAGGAGATTTCTGTTGTATTTACTCAATCAAGCCGTTTTTATCAATTGTCGTCTTCACCAAACAAGATTGGTGATGCTATTGGCTGACGGCCTCAGATTCCTCAACAACGCAAACGGCAAAGCACAGCCCGGTAACGCACGGTACAATTTAGTGAAATACATAACAGTATGCAATATTGCTACATTATTACTGCATCAATGAGTATAAGTATCATTAGTGTTTGGGAAGCATTTCATATAGTATATAATCGCATACATATACGTTTTAAAACTGCGTCCAATATTCGCGGTTTTTCGCTATTCGCGGGAGGGTAAAGAACGTAACCCCCGCGAATAACGAGGTCACACTGTACATAGAATCAGATGCATCTGAAAGCAAAAATTTTAATAAATTCAGTAAAGTCACAACAATATGCTAAATAATAATCAATTTACCTTCAATCTCTTGTAGTAACTGTAAAAGGTAATAAAATTTTCACCAATAATGAATGACGGACAGCAGAGGTTAGGGAAAATTGTCGCCAGCGGGCGAAGGCGAGGTTCAGGACATGACGTTGAGTCGTAGACAATAGTGCTAGTTCACGCCACCTATTCATGCCCTAAGGAGGCCGACCAATCGAATTCGGCCTGCTCCTCTCTAGCAAAGATAATTTTAGAAGTTTGTCGAGTCGAAGCCTGGGAATCCCGTAGGATCGATGCTTTTAAAAATATTCCATTTGCGTTGGATTACAGATCAGGCCACATGGTTAGATTACAACAACTAGGGCCACACTAAATGGCTTGGCGGGCCGGGTTGTGGCCCGCGGGCCGCCTGTTGCACACCCCTGCTTTAGTGTCTCTAATGGCTTTTGAATAATGCATCTGTATTTACTATTTATTCAGCAGGCCACTTTGATGTTCTTGTAACATTTTACTAGATATAGCTAAAGTTACTTTTTTGATCAAAGTAATAAGTGTTTTCTATTTACAAACATTTCATATTTACAACTACAATAAAAAGAATTTTAATTTATATAAAGACAAGTAGGGATTGATGCATACAAGGTATGCTGAAAACGTTCTAAGACTTCACTTTTATTCTGAAGAATAATGTACATACATCAATATTATATGCTTTCTCCTTCAAAGTTATCTTCCCCCAGTTGGTAAACACTTGTTTCAACATTCCTACCATTTTTATAAGCAATCCTGAAAGTCTTCAACTGTTATGCAACTAAGTTCTGCTTTGACATTATTATGGATGGTTGGAATGTCATCAGATCTCTTTCTTTTCAACTTAATTTTGATTTTGGGGAACAGAAGAAAAATTGCACTGGGCAAGATCAGGGGAATTCGGGGTGTGTGGTATCACAGGTATGTTTTTCCTGCCAAAAAGTCTTGAATAGGCACAGCAGTGTGTGAAGGTGCATTGTCATGATGAAGAAACCAGTGACCATTCTCCTACAGCTTGTGACAGTTGTTACTGAATTCCTCCCTCAAGCAAATTAAGATCTTTTTATTAAAGGTCTGGTTAACTGCCTTTCACCTTAGGGACTGTTTCATCAGTGAATGATGTCGACGGTTGCCCAGAACGTGGGTCATCTTTGACCAATTCTCAGCTATCTTGAAAGCATTTTATTCACTGATAAACAACAGTCTTACTTAAGCAGTCATCACCAAAGGCAGTTTATAACATATCTAGGATTTCTGTTTCTCCCTTTACCATTTTTCACATAAAACTTGATGCAAACATGTTCTTCTTTTCTGTCCATTTTATTATAACAGGAGCAAGAGATACATCTGTCTTTGAAGATGTTTTTCTAACACTGGTATAAGGTCTGGAGAAATGGCTTGTTCGTGGGATAGATCACAATTTGTGCTTTGTACACACCTCAGTGAAACTCGCTGCCTCTGTACTGGTACCTGTAACAGAAGAAGTCTTAGAAATTTTTGATCACACCTTGTATTTGTAACGTAGCTAGTTAGAGTAATATAGAAAATTTTAATGCTGCAAAATGTATTGAAACAAGAAAACCAAAACTAAAAAAACACAATTAGTAATAATTTAAAAAAAGTGTCTTTACTTTGGTTTAGACTAACATTATTATAGTGATTTGCCAAAGTGGGGATAAAATCCTTATAAAAATCAGTGTTTTGCAACAGTAAAAGCTGGTGTTATTATGTTTTTGAATTTTTAAAAATTTGTTCTTTTACACATTATGTATTATAAAAAAACAAAAAAAAGTATAGCTTTCTAAACATGATGCCATATAAGAAATGTATTGTTTGAATAGTGTAGGTTTAAGATACATTGCATGTTGATGTAGATGGATATATCAAAAACGTTTTTTTTTGTTGTTGTTAATTTTTAGATGATGATGAATGTGAACTGGGAACACACAACTGTGAACGAGGATATACTTGTCGAAATCTGGAGGGATCCTTTCGCTGTCAGAGGACTACATGTCCTCGTGGTCAAAGACTCTTATCAGATGGAACTTGTACCATTCCAAGCTGTGGTGTTGGAATGGAAGTGGATTCTGCTGGGTATTGTGTTGGTAGGTTTGTGGTGCTAATTTCTTTAAAAAAATGTTTTACATCACAAGCTAATAAATGAGAACATGAGAAAAAATGTTGTTCTCCAAAGATAAAATATTTAAGAATTTGTTTACCACATAACATTTGCATTTTATATCATGTAGTTAATGGTTTTTGGTGGAGCATTTTTGTTGTATTTCAAATTTACCAGGAACTGTGAACATCCTGATTTTGTTACAACTGTGAAAATTAATAAACTTGAATTACTGGAATTTATAATCAAATAGAAAATCATTAACTGATATACTTTGAATTTTATCATTATGGAATTAGATATCAATGAATGCCAGCAGAATCCAGATATTTGTGAAACTTATCAAAGGTGCCGAAATTCAATAGGGTCATACTATTGTGAAGATAAGATAAGATGTGGAAATGGATTTGAACCCAACCAGTATGGAACAGCATGTAATGGTAATTAGTTTTATTTGGTTTTCGTCAGTGGAAAACAGAAATGATTAGTCAGGAGCATTGCTATGTAGCAAAATAGGAAACTTTTTGGTCCATTAAAAAAACTATTTGTTACTTGATATTACTAGTATTGTTTACAGATACTTTCCATCTAGCTCCTGAACATATTCGTATGGTAGATTAACAGTATTTCAAATTTCTGGATAAGTAAAATACACTGTTACCTGCTTCTCTGCTATATAGAAGGACATGAGTAGAGATGTGTTATCAGTTAAATAAAAGGAGAGTAATTCAATGATCAATAAAAACAGAATGATTTGGACAGCAACTTGACACCTGGTAATTGTATTGAAATGAAAGGAAGATAATTCTTATGACATAGAATGCTTTTTTTCTCATTTTACAAAGTATGATTATAGTTAATATTATACTTGCCATAATATGTTAGTATCAGGCCAGTTATATTTTTAACACTGCATTTTTTAGGTAGTCCATTAGGGATATTGAAGAATTAGAAGAGTTTATAATAATTGTTATCCAACCAGACTGTATTCACCATATCTATTGCAGATAATGAATTTCACTCAATCCAGGACTCATCAGACAAGTTGGGATGCAATAAACACAGTGTTGGAGCAGTGGTTATATAGACCTTTTCCTAGAAGAACAAATGCTATGGTGTAATCACCTTTTAGAAGTTGGGGAAATAATATTATAATTAATTATACTTATTGTAATACACTAATATCAGGTCCATTATATTTTAACTCTGTATTCTTTATCTAGTTCCTTAGGGATTTTCAAGAATTAGAAGAAGGTATGATGATAGTGTTACAGTCACACCATGTTTTCTATATCTATTGCTGATAAAGCATTTCACCAAATTCAAAGCTCATTAGGTCAACAGGGACATGATGAACATGACAGTGGTTGGAGCACTGTTTAAATATGGCATTTGTCAAAACAAAAGTTGGTATGGTGTAAACACCTTTAACAAACTGGATATGGTAAAGATAGTGTGGCTGGAATACTATTATTATACACACTTCTAATTCTTGAAAATCCCTGGTAGATCTGATAAAAAAAATACAGAGTTAAAGAGATACTTGGTGGAAGAGTGTAGAGGAAGTCAAATGCATCATGTGAGCATGTCATGCTACTATAGGTTAAGAGTTGATGCATGATGATTTACACAAGAAACCTGTTGGAGCATAGTAATAACACTAATACATTATTACAAGGATAATTAAACTGAATTTTGATCTTAATCTAAATTTTAAATGTTTGATGTAATTGAATTAAGTGATAAAATGCCATTGACAATAGCTGATAAAGAACTGGTAGAGAAACTTTAATGAAGACTTCACAACAGGTGCTAAATTTTTCAGAGTTGAATTGTAATCTTTCTGGAAGGGACAAGATTTTTTTCATAGTTTATAATCTCTTTTTTTTATATAACTAACCAATTACAAAACTGGATTGCTAAAATCTGGATGTGTATCTGCCTTTTAATGTGTTTTATCTATTTATATAACCTATCTATCAAGGTGATATTTGGTTAAAAAAAAAGTCTTTAAACAGCAGTTAACATCCTTGACTAACTCATTTCTGATATGGTACTTATCTCCTCTCACAAGATTAGCTATTCTTGTTCAATGCTGCTCTCTATATATATGCATTTTTTTTTATGCATGCCACAAACCTTGCACTTCCCCTCCCTTTGTTGGAATTACTATGCTCCAACAAGTTTCTTGTGTAAATCATCATGCCTCAACTCTTAACCTATAGTAGCATGACATGCTCACATGATGCATTTGACTTCCTCTACACTCTTCTACCAAACCTTCACTTCTTGTTTGTGGCATTTAAGTACAGATATTTGGTGTGCTTAGTGCATCCCATTTGACAAATACTTCACTTTTTGCAAGAAGCTGTTAATTTTCCCTTTGATTTCTTTTGTCCCACTTTAATATTGCCACTATATTTCTTAACTCAATCAATTTGAGCAGATTTATTGGGTTATGAATTCGAAGTTCACTTAATTGCTTCGAGGGTTACACCAACAACCAATGTTTTGTCTGAAGTCTCAGGTGTGGACATCCAATGGTGGATCTTTCTGCTTTTATGTGTCAGGAGATTGAATGCTATATGGGTCAACCTTTCTACCCAGGCTCCTCTTCAAATTATTCAGAATGACATGAATTTTGATCATTTTTACCCCTTCCTGAGTTTGCCATTCCTTCCCAAATTTATCCTGAGGAATTACCTGGACCTAACTTGGTCTTTATAGATTTTGTGTTTCAAGTCTGTGATGTTTTATCTCTTTCCCCATATCTCTTTCTCTCCTCGTCTTTCCTTGTTACATGAGCAGTTTTCTCAAACACTTTTGGTGTTTCCTCTGTCCCCTAATATTTGGGTACATGCAGATCACAATTAAGTGAGGTGATCAGTATGCTCTGCCCCCTGAGGACTTGTGATTTGTATGCCCTTTCTTACTGTTTAGCAGAAGGTTCATTGTTATATCTTTAGGGGGTGGTCTTGAATATACTGGTTGTCCTACCCATGCCCAATATTCTCACCTTTGTCTTACCATCACCACCCTTCTGAGGTATTTTTCTTTCATACATCTGCTGTTGGATAACTATCCTGTTGGTTTGGGTCTAGTGGAAGCTTAACTGTTGGAGTTTCTTCTTTGTTTCTTCCCTTCATCAATGCTCAATGGGCAATACAGATTCTGTCAGAAAGATTTGTTATTTAATTTCTTTCCCAATTTCTTGTTTTTACTTACCTTGTTTCTTTTCCTCTTACTCCTCAAGATCCCATGACATGTCAGCTTCTGTCAGAAATGGTTCATCATTTCCTTTTGTAGCAAGACCTTCAACTAGACCTAGATGGACTTCTGTGTCCAGTCAAAGCCCTATATTGTTATACTGCATGTACATACGCTCTGGGGTAAGTGCAACCATTTTTTTAATTCCATAACAATTCTCCTTACTTTATTATCATTCCCCTTCTACTCTTACGAATTGGGTCCACCCTTTGGTTTGTTTGCCCTACTCCTCCTATACATTATTCCATGTTTGTTCCCATCAAATCTGACATTTTACATTTTTCCTCACTTCTCATATTCATTGCCCATTGGAGGATATTATACTGCTCCATGTACATTCATCTGCCACTATCATCATCATATCCTACCTTCTTCTGTGTTGGGGTTTTGTTTCTCACCTGTGAATTTAACTGTTAAGTTTTATTCATTTATATATTTTTTAGGAATCTTTCTTTCCCTTTTTATCACATAGATCCTACTCTGTGAGAAGTGCTACCTGACCAGGTATTCTTTAACTCTGCACTGTAAGTCATGTTGACTCCTGCTCTCTCATCCTTGGCTCCACACCTTCATCATTGAGATAGGCTGTTCCACAAAATCACTTGATGGATATTTACCTCACTTTAATTGCTTCATTAACATGCCCATTCTGGACCGTACCACCTATGGACTACATATGTAAAGCAGAAGGGGATTGCTGCACATCCCTGCCATGCTAAAGCATAAATTGGTATGGCCTGCTTTACAAAATAGGGTTTTGCAGTCACTCATTGCACTGTCTCCAGTGATGTTGTTCCTCAGGACTCTCCACAACAATGTTACCATCCTTTCTTGAATGGAGTATTGAGAGTCTTTACCACTTTCCAGTTCAAAACTGGGGTGCTTGACCAGGGGGACACTTTTCTGAATGAGTTCCACAGGAAACAGATTAGAACCATTCAGTTGAGAGTAGGTTGGAAGGTGTTACGCTGGTATAGCTGAGGTGTGCCATCCACAGGAGGTGAATCACATTTACACAACAATTGGAGTTGAGCTGTATTCTTATTGGATGATGTGACCTCCTGACATCATTTACAGGACCACTGGAGTTGAACCATCACCTTTTTTGGTGATGTGGCCTCCTGATACTCACTTGAGTTGAACTGTCACAATTACATTGCACCCCTTTGATTGGGAGCCCTCATCCTACCTTCACATTGAGGCCAGTTCCTAGCATTGAGATTACAGATTCGAATGAACCAATCATGATAGGTTCTCACACAAGTTTGGGATGCCTATCTTCTTTCTGCTACTGTGTAGTTTATTCTTATGTATGTTGTGTTGGTAGGCAGTTAAGAAAATCTTGCTAGTTTTTGAAGTTGGCTTGTACAAAACTGCTCAGCAGTGCATATTTAGTATATCTTTCCTTTGGTTTCACATATAAGTCAGTATGTAAAAGCTATATAGCCCATTTATTCATTGTTGAATGTTGGAGGTGAAGTTGCAATGTAGAACTGAAAAAAACTGTTTTTATGTATATTGCTAATGTACTAGATAGTGTCAGATTTTTTATAATAACTATAGAAAGTTTTCATATTCTATCTTCAGTAACTTTATTAGATTAAAACATGAAAAAATAGAACAAAATTGAAATTGGTTATATTATATTAAAGTTATTAATCTTTAAAGAAAACATTATCAATTTCAACACATGCAGATTTGATTACCGTAGTAAAGAATTGGTTAATTATGCATAATTTAAGGAATTAAGTTTTTGTTTTTTTGTGTCTTATAATTTTCAGATCTTTAGTATTTCATATTTTTTACATGTTTTAATGTTTGTGAACTGATGACTCATAATTTCATTTTAGATATTAATGAATGTGAAAAAGGAACACATGATTGTAGGCCAAACCAAATCTGTCAAAATCGTCGGGGGTTACTCTTGTGAGTGTCCAAAGGGTTATCAACAGAACATTCGCCGTGAGTGTGAAGGTGAGAACTGACTATTTATATACAAAAGGTTATGGAAATGGCTCAGGTAATTGTAATAAAACATTCAAAACAGCACAAATTTGAGTATATATTTTTTTATTTTACGTAGTTGTGTTATGCAGGACAATATTATGAACTTGTTGTATTTTTAAGTGAAACTTATTTCCCCAAAAGAGCATTATTTAGGTCATATCTATATATATAACATAAAGACCAGCAGAATATATTACAAAGTAATATGGAATTCATGTAAACCAACTAAGTCTGAACAAAGAAATATACAGGCTGAACATGATGTGTAACACTTTATGAGAATCATAAAAACACAAAACACTATGTGTTTGTGTATTTTGCTTATGGGTGCTGGTTGGTCATTTTTCATTTATTTCATCCATTTATTAGCCTGCATCTTCCCTCGAGATGTATTGCCACTAAAAAGTTCACTCAAAAGCTGGAACATGAATTTCTAAATCTGTGATTTACTCGCACAAAAGGAAATGTTACATTTACCTTTAATGACTAGTTATTATCACATGATTGATCATTTTTATTCAGATATATAGAAGGACATAAACTCTATCATCTGGCCTACCATTGGAAGACATTGACTTTTGACATTCATTCAAAATGTACAGCATTACAGCAATTCTCTTCATGAACAGAACAAGAGTTATCTCCATAGAATAACAAGGGAACAAAGGCAGATAGAACAAAGTCATTGATTTGCTTAACCACCTGTTATGTTACAAATATACAGATTTAGAAGAACAAATATGTTTTTATATATTCCACATTAAAATGAGGAAGTATAAAACATATGATATACCTGAATACCACAAATAAACCATTATTTATTTAATTTTGGTTATTTTCATGGAATAGTTAGATACTTGAGGAAAATCACATGTAAAAAATTTTAGAGAGCATATATTTGTTTAATAAAAGTTAATAAAAACTAAAAATAATTATTACACTTGAGATCCCATGATGATAAAATGTTCAAAATAACACATGATCTTGAATTGTCTGTTTTGATATATCATGTGGTTTATAGCAGTTAATTCAATAAAGTTTAGCATACAGGAAGTAACTGAACCTGTTATTGTATTGTTAAAAAAATAGAAATTATTAAAATATAGATTCCTCTGCAAAACAACTTACAGTCCACAATAGACTGAGACTATCTTTGCACTGTTTAAATAGTACATCTAATGGAAATGAGTTATACACTTTTGTTGAACTTATTAGGGACGCATACTTTCCATAAGAAATCTTTTACAAATCGCTCTTTACATTTAACAAAAAAAATATATCTTATCTTTAAGACAGGCCTGCATAACCTGGTGGCGAGGGCACTGAACTTGCAGTCTAATGGCTCAGGATCAAATCCTATCACTAAACATACTCATTCTTTTAGCCATTGACTGACTATAGTGTGACAGTCAATCCCACCATTTGTTGGTAACAACTAGCCCAAGAATAGACATTAGGTAGTGTTGACTAGCTGCCTTTTCTCTAGTCTGTCACTTCTTAATTACAGATGATAGTGCAGATAGCCCTTGAGTGGCTTTGTGTAAAATTCAACAAAAACATTTTTACAGTTTTAGTTTTATAATACATTTTACAGTGGGAAACTGTATTACAAAATGACCTTTTTTCTGACCTGTTTTATTGAAGCTAATTATTTCAATACAACTATGTGCAAGGTATGTGAAATTAAATCATTCCATATCTTAATTTATGTGGACTTTTTAGTGCTTCCTAAAGAACTATAGTCTACTATATTATGCAGAATTATCATAAAAACTATTTTTATGATTAGATATTTTTAAATTATCTTTTATTAATAATACACTTTCCTCTAAAATTGTAATTTGATGCTAGTAATAGGATTTGTTGTGTTTACTTTGATACTATGTTTGGTTTTTATGTTTTGACAGATATCAATGAATGTGTGCAATATAGAAATCAAGTTTGTGCTCAGAATTCTGATTGTGAAAATACTCCAGGATCCTTCAATTGTCACTGCAAACCCGGATTTCGTCAAAGTAGTGATGGACGTAACTGTGAGGGTAAGCTTTAAAATTAGTTGTAGGTGTTATTACATTTCTCACAGAGAAAAACAACTTTTATTTAGAACACAGTGAATAGATTTATAGCTCAATTATTGTTTGCTCTTTTTTTTCAGTTAATGCAACAACAGTGTAAAAATGATTTGAGAAATTAACATTGTTTTTGAGTATCGATGTACATGACGATGATGGTGAGTTTTAACTCCATATTGATATTTTGGTGAATGAAGTTCAAAATCTTAAACTTATTCTATTAAATATGGAAGTGAGGTTTGATTTAGCACATCACAAAATAAGCACTTCAAGTACTTATCAGGATGAACAAACACATAGTTTCTGTTCAATAAAAGTTAGGTAGTTAAATGTCAGCACACGTCATATCTTGAAGAGA
The DNA here is from genome assembly GCF_004210375.1 of Tachypleus tridentatus. Classification (NCBI taxonomy): domain Eukaryota; kingdom Metazoa; phylum Arthropoda; class Merostomata; order Xiphosura; family Limulidae; genus Tachypleus; species Tachypleus tridentatus. Next base: position 81,494,560 of record NC_134837.1, read on the forward strand.
ATAGATGATTTTGCAACTGAACTTTGATTTTTTTTTAAGTAAGAAAGAAATAAGCATTTGTGATGAATATATACCACTGTGTAACAAAATTTTTACTTTTTGTTTGTTCCTGGGCAGAAAGTGTTATTTCTCAATTGCTTATGCCTAAAGTAAATGGAAAAGACCTATTTTTCTCTTTAAACTTTGCTTTTGTGACCTCGGAGCATATAATGAAAACATGATAGAAGGCTATATATGGGGGCTGATACGTGAAAGTGATTTGCATTACAGTCGCAAATCTCAAAAAACTACTCACTTCTAAACATTTTTATATAACTTTAGTATAAATACATGTAAATATTGATTCATATGTTGTTTTATTCAGATCTTATGTAAATGAAAATGTGCAAATTTGCCTGTTTTTACATAGAAAATAGGTTAATTTATAGATTCATTATCCAGATCACAAAAGCAAAGTTTGAAGGGAATAATGGCTATTTTCTGTACTTTTACAACATAAGCAATTAAGAAATAACACATACTATCAAGACACAAAATTTGTGTTACATGGTGTACTTTATTGATTTACAAAATGAGCATCTCAGATGTGCTGCCAGAAACTTTCCATGAAACATATAAAATGTTAAGAATATTGAGATAAGTGCCACCACCTGTAGTTAGGAATAACTCAAGGAAAACATTATTTATGACAGGAACAGGAAGTATTGGGATGTCACACTTTGTTGTTGTTTTTTTGTACATGTGTACTCAATGAATAAACACATATCAACAGGTTATGGGCCCAGGAATACTCTAATAGTGCTTAAACAGATGAAACTGTTTTAAAATTATTAGTTCAAGTAATCTAGGAGATACTGAGGATTACTGTAGAACAGTTTTGGATGACACTTTTTGTTGGATGGTACAGGATTTACATGGATACTTTATCACAAGTGCTGGGTGATTCGTTTTCTTTGTCTGGAAGCCATTGTGAAATACCAAGATAAACTGTAAGTAAAATATTGATTGACATTCTATTTTCTTAAGTCATATAAAGGGAGAAATAGATCTAAATCAAAGAAAGGAATATTACAGTTGTGGATGAAATAGTTTGACAATGGAAGATAAAATATCAATTGATAAGTTGGGAGAAAATAATTGAGTCACATGGAAATTTTAAATGGAACATTTATTGAGAGGAAAAGGCCTATGGGGCCATGTGACTGAAACAGAGGTATTGTCAGAGACAGCCAATGATCAAACAAGGGCAGATTTCAACAGGAAAAGGGAAAGAACATTTTCAACAATTGTTGTGAATATTCAAGGTGCACAATTCTATCTTGTCACCTCATGCACAACTCCTAAGGAAGCATGGAATGTACTGCGTGCTCACTTTGATAGGAACACAATAGCCAATAAACTATTCCTGAAAAAGAAGCATTTTTGATGTGAGATGAAGGAAAGCATGACAGTCCAGAAACATTTGAAACAAATGAAGGAATTAACAGATCAGCTTGCTGCAGTTGGGGTGGAAATAGCAGAAGAAGATCAGATTGTTACTTTACTTGGTAGTCTGCCAGCTAGCTATGATACAATTGTAACAGCCCTGGAAACCAAAATTTATGATATCTCATTAGAATTTGTGCAACAGGCACTGATTGATGAAGAAAAAGACTGCATCGAATGAAACATCAACAACTGCATTAGCCACTCGCAGCAACTTCAAACCACATGGAACACAAGAAACAAAGAAAAGGGGTAGCAGCTTCAAGTGTTACAAGTGTGGCAGAGAGGGACATATAAAATGCAATTGTCCAACACTGAAGGAAATGGTCCACAAAGCTAAGAATGTGGATATTAATGTGGCAGAAGATTATACTGATGGAAACAATGGTGTTGCCTTTGTAACAAACCAGGATAAAATAATAGGAAATGGGGAATGGTTGGTGGATTCTGGTGCATCTAGATATATGACATACCAGAGGAACATATTATCAAATTATCACAAGTTTAGCACACCTCAGCAAGTTAGAATTTGTGATGGAAGAACTGTTGAAGCTCTTGGAGTTTGAAACTGTACACTAGAAATGACATTTAAAGTCAGTAATTCAAAGCATGTCACAGTGCAGAGTGTCCTTTGTATACCAAAATTAGCTAGCAATCTATTTTCAGTAGGAGCTGCTACTGAAAAAGGAAATATTGTGCAGTTTGGAGTTAATTGCTGTTACATCCGAGGCAAATCAGGACAACTCCATGGCATGGGTATAAGAAAGGATGATGGTCTATACCAACTGGACTGTAATACCAGTGTTATTGAGAATGCCTCAGTAGCCTCAAACAGCAGCATGAATGATTTGGATATATGGCATCAACGACTAGGGCATGTCAGTGTTTCACAGTTACAGAAGCTTGTCAGGAGTGGAAATGTAAGTGGAATCAAATTCCAGAAGTCTGATGAAGCCAGTTTCTGTGAGGGATGCACTGAAGGTAAAATACACAGGAAGCCATTTAAGTCAGTGGGAGAAATCAGATCAAAGGGAAGACTACAACTGGTACACAGTGGTCTGTGGTCCTATGCAAATTCCATCTATTGGAGGTAGCAAATACTTTGTTACATTTATTGATGATTACTCAAGATGCTGCAGAGTGTATTTCTTGAAGCAGAAGTCAGAAGTCTTTGAGAAATTCAAGGAATTTGAGAAGTTGTACTCAAATGAATCTGGAGAGCGCATAAAAACCCTGCACACAGATAATGGTGGACAATATACGTCAAATGAGTTCCAGCAATATTTGAAGTCAAGAGGCATTCATCATGAGATGTAAGTAGCATATTGTCCAGAACACAATGGTGTTGCTGAGAGAAGGAACAGAACTCTTGTGGAATCAGCGAGAAGCATGCTGTCACATGCTAAGTTACCAAGAATGTACTGGGCGGAAGCTGTAGCTACTGCAGCGTATGTGGGTAACAGAGTATCCACATCAGCAATAAAAGATGGTAGTACACCATATGAGAGATGATATGGGAAGAAACCAGATGTAGAATACATGAAAGTGTTCAGATGTCTTGCATATGCACATGTGCCAGATGCATCAAGACAGAAGTTAGACATGAAGTCTGTGAAGGTATGTTTCATTGGATATGATAGCTGCAACAAGGGATATCGACTGTATGATGAAAAATCCAGGAAGATTTTCATACGGCGAGATGTTATCTTTAATGAAACAGAATTTGGTCATGAGCCTGTGACAAATGAGTATATCTCATCAAGTGAACAGATAGTGGACCAAGAAACAGAAGTTAAAGCTAAAGATAAAGCTGAACGACAAGCAAGAAACAGAAAACCCCCATCCACTATGGATATGATGAGTATGCTGATATGGCAGCAGCAAATGAATCAGTTTGTCACACTGCAAACTTATGCAGTATGTTAGAGTCAAGCACATTAAGTGAAGCAGTGTCCAGTGACAATGTAAAGAAGTGGAAGTCAGCCACAGATCTGGAATTTTAGTCTTTACAAGAAAATGACACCTGGGATCTGGTGGAATTACCAGCTGGAAGAAAACCTATAGGTTGTAAGTGGGTATTCATAGTTAAGTATGGAAATACTGGAAATGTAGAGAGGTTCAAGAGTAGGCTGGTGGCCAAAGGTTACTCGCAGAATTATGGTCTGGATTACGAGAAAACCTTCTCTCCAAGTGGTGCGCTATGCATCATTTCGCTCCTTGATTGCATTTGCTGTGCAGAACAACTTGAAAATTCACCAGATGGATGTCATAACTGCATTTCTGAATGGAAATTTGGATGAAGAGATATACATGGAACAACCGGAAGGCTACGCTGTTCCAGAGAAGGGAAACCTTGTGTGTAAACTGAAAAAATCACTGTATGGATTAAAACAGTCACCACACTGTTGGAGCAAATCATTTCATGAACAGATGATGGAACTGGAATTTGTTCAGAGTTCAACAGATCCATGTGTTTACATACGGAAGGGTGAAAATCTAGCAATAGTTACAGTATATGTGGATGATATTATTTTGGTTGCTGATAGTGATGATGAAATAATCACTATAAAGGAAGCACTGAAGGAAAAATTCCACATGAAAGACCTTGAAAAGCTTCATTACATCCTTGGACTCAGTGTTGTTCAGGATGAAAAGGATGGCTGTGTATGTTTAAATCAAAGACAGTATATCCAAACTATGCTGGTGAAATTTGGAATGACTGAGTGTAAGTCAGTTGCAACTCCATCAGATGTAAACGTGAAACTGCAAAAGGATGTTAGCACTCAGGTTTACCGCAGTTTGTACCAGTCATTTGTAGGCAGCTTTCTGTATGCTGCAATGGGAACAAGACCAGATATTGTATATACAGTGGGAGCAATATTGAAATATTGTACTCAGCCCAACACAGCACATTTAACAGCAGCAAAGAGAATCCTGCGTTACTTGAAAGGAACAGCTGATCTTAGTCTTAAGTTTGAAAAGGTACCAGGAGACGTCATTACTGGTTACTCAGATGCAGATTTTGCTGGAGACCTGGATGATAGGAAGTCCACATCAGGAAATATTTTCATTGAAGCAGGAGCAGTTGTAAGTTGGATTAGCAAAAGGCAATCCACGGTGGCCCTGTCCACCTCAGAGGCAGAGTATATAGCCTTGAGTCTTGCAGCACAGGAAGCAGTATGGTTGAGAAGACTACTGCAAGAAATAGGTTCCAAAGTTGATGACCCTGTTTGTATCATGGAAGATAACCAAGGAACAATTGCAATGGCACAGAATCCAGTGGGTCATGCAAGAACAAAACACATTGATATTCGTTACCACTTCATTCACCAATGTGTGCAGAATGGATCAGTAAAACTGGAATATTGTCCCACAAACAGGATGACTCCTGACATTCTTACAAAGCCACTTGCTAGAAATGCATTTGAAAGGTTCAGAGATAATGTTGGACTGGCACCAATGGATAAGTGAACCAGATTAAGTGACAATTATAATAACAGATTGAAAGTAATTGTAAAACATTTAGAATAACTGTAAGATTATCGACAGTAATTGTAAGTTTGTGTAAAACTTAAAATTAAGTGGGAGTGTTAAGGTTGTATGTGTGTAACAGAATATCCACATCAGCAATATTGTTAAGAATATTGAGATAAGTGCTGCAACCTGTAGTTAGGAATAACTCAAGGAGAACATTATTCGTGACAGGAACAGGAAGTATTGTGATGTCACACTTTGTTTGTTTTTTCTGTACATGTGTACTCAATGAATAAACACATATCAACATAAAATACTTTTTAAAACAAACAATATTAAGTATAGAGTTCTATTATCCCAGTGCCTGAAGTGTAAGGATAAAATGTTGTGATTTTGGTTTTTGTTTTTAAGAATTTGTTGTTAACTAAAAGAATATATATTCAAATTTACAGTGTCTTATGTGATTATATGAAATATTTGTACATTTAACCTGCACAATGGCTATAATATCTATCTTTGTTCCATTTTGTATTCAAAGTTTTGGTTACTCATTTCACATTTTACTTACTAGCCTATAATAGGTAGGCATAATAATGATCACAGGTGGTTAATTATTTAATAAGTAATGTAAAGACTGTTTGAGGCAAACCCTTAAGAGTGGGGTTTAATACCTATACTTTATCAACTCCTACCACTTTGAGAAAAGGTATTTCTTCTCCATTGGTTCGAAAGTACTTGTTCTACATACATATGTACACATATACACACATGAACGAATGAAATGAAACAAAAAGCACGTAACTAGTGTTTTTAATTTAAACTAGATTTCATGATTATAAAAGAATAACTAGCAAAGAAGAGAGTTTGTGTACTTCTTACTGTACAATTAATGAAGACTGAATTCATGCAAAAAAACACTTCATAGGTTTTTTAGTTAATCATTTCAACGACACTTTTTCAAGTGTTTTTAAGTAGCATTAGTTTTTTTATGGACTTCATCTACAGTTGTATACAATTTGTATTGCTACGCCCATTTGTAGATGTTAATGATACCACAAGGTTCTTACACCCTTTCTACACGTTTAAATGAGACTTCTTGAATTTCTTTTAACTTTTTGTTTCTACCTCTTCAGATATTGATGAATGCAGAGACACTCCTGGGATCTGTCAACAGAACTGTAGAAATACTTGGGGATCTTATTTTTGTTCTTGTAATGTTGGATATCGTCTTCAACCTGATAACAGGGCTTGTCAAGGTAGGCTTTGCTGTAGTTGTATTACAAAAATAACTAGCAATTTGAGTGTAGCTTTCCAAAATTCAGAATAGATAATTACCTAATTACTGGGTCAGTGAATGACTTGTGAACATAACATATGGAAAGATAAATGTAATGATTTGTCATCAAGTGAACAAAAAAAGAAAGATGAAGCAGAAAAGTACTACTGTAACAAATGAATGATTTAAACTAAACAGGGGGGAAAAAACAAAACTTGAATAAGAGAAGAGAGAGCTAAAGTCGTGATGATGAGAAACCCACTTCAAGTAAAAACGTATTCTCAAGATGGGTGGTATGGGTTTTCGTACTTTATTTAAAATTATGTAACAGAATAATATTTCGACCTTCTTAGGTCATCTTCAAGTTAACCTGCTAATACCCGTACTAACTATCTTGAGAATACAGAAAGGTAAAGTGCATAGTCAGTGGCCAAAAGATCAAATGTAGAGACGATACAGCCAAGACTTTACAATGTGTCTTATTTCTTCAGGATTAAGAGGAGATCTTCTGAAAGTGCAAAAATTGCTCTCATTAAATTAATACATATTCTTTCTCAGTTGCTTACTTATCACAAAATTGAATCACAGGAATTTGAATGTCTCTTTGCCTTGTGAAAGTTGTAAAGAAGTTCACACTTAAACTAGTATTGAATACAGTGCAATTATTTTATGAAACAAGAGGTAGCATTGGTATTTGAAACTGTCAGTAATTGGTGGAACTCCATAATTACAGAATTAAAGAAAAAACAAAGCAAATATACATTTCATAAATATTTCATTTATTAATCACCATAGTTTCACCATTAAAGGCATTATCAGGTACAAACTGAAATAGTTTGCAAACAGTTTTTTTATATGTTTAACCAAAGAAAGAAAAATAATTTCAACATTCACCTGAGACTAATGGAAAGTAGCTTAACTTGGTTTGGTCGTTGAGAACTGTCCTTTATTTGTTTTTAGACTTTTTATTTCTAAAATTTTCAGACTATCTAGTTTTTATCTTTTAAACACAAATAAACATGTATACAAACCATTTCATTCTGTGCTTGATGAAACCTTTAGTGGCAAAACCATGGTCATTAAAAATAAGTGTTTGTGAAATATTCAGTTGTCTTTGCTTTTTTCTTTAATGCTGTAACCAGTATATCCTTTACCAACTCATGCAACAGAGAATTATGAGATAACCTGGTCCAAACTTTTCATGTCACAAATTAGAATGTCAAAAAATATAACAATTTATCATTTTGACTACACTATAGAGAAGTAAGATCTGTTTATCTGTATACCATATATATATATATAGCTTCTGAAATATTGAAAAGCATATCTGTTTATAAAAAGTGAACTTATATTTGATGTTATTTTAAAAGTAGGATATTATTATCTAGCAAGCATTTTAGAAGGGTTTATCTGTATACCATATATGTAGCTTCTGAAATATTGAAAGGCATATCTGTTTATAAAATGTGAACTTATATTTGATGTTATTTTAAAAGTAGGATAGTATTACCTAGCAAGCATTTTAGAAGGGTTTTATCAATATTGGACAGTGGTTATAAAGATTCTTTACTTGAAAACTCTACAACTTTAAATGATTGTATAAAATCTGTGTAGTATAATTACATTTTAAAATAATAAGTATTAAATCATCTTTTCCAGATATTGATGAGTGTGAAGAATGGAAGGGTCGAGGTAATTTGTGTATTGGCTTCTGTGTAAACGAACCAGGTTCATACTCTTGTTCATGCCCTAGTGGGTACAGACTACAAGCAGATGAACGAACCTGTGAAGGTAAGTAGCTCTTGCTCCCCTAATCGTAAAAAAATTTGAATTAAGTATCCAAACTATTAAAAGTGACTTAAATTAGATAAAAGTACAGAAACAAGTAGCTTGGTTTTATTTTTCTAATGACAGAAAGATACAAAAATGTGTGTGATAAAGTTGATGTTGTAGTGGCAACTTCAGGGTTCGAACAATGATGTAAGTATAGAGTGATATAACTGTTCTAATGATTATTGATACTGTTATTGTAGGTTGAAACCCTGATTGTAAAGTTTGCATTAAATTAACATTTTGTAAAGATTTTGAAAAGTTCAGAAATGCGTAGAATTTGTTGGACGCATTTGTATAAAGCATAGGTTAACAGTGGACAGTGATGGTCCCAATATATTACTCCACTGCTAATTGCACACTTTGCCAGTTTTGGATAAACTTTCAAAAAACTCGTACAGTCTCTCTGAAGTTTCTTCTTACCAGAAAATATCTATCAGCAACCTCATGAATATCATCTTTAGGCAATAATCCTTCCTTTCAGAGAAATACAATGAACTGAACAAATCAGATTCAATTAAAGGTTTTCATTGAAGTATAAAATGCTTATTAATACAGAAAACAGCATATCAAGGTTGATCAAAGTGTTTAATTACTTTTACAATGATCATAACCTGATTTGAGTCATTTTATCATACATCCTTTTTCTCCTGTAAAATGAAACTTCAGGAATATACGATTCTTCACGGTTATGTCACTTTAAGAAAGAAACGTTAGATTCATATAGCTCTTCTTATGTTCTCGCAACTGAGACTCTCAAGTCTTAGATAACTTCATTATTTGTAGAAGATCAATATTTTGAGATTGAAGATGGTCAGATACAGGATCCATGATGTTAAACTTTATCTTGAATAAATTAATAATAATGAGAGTTTCAAATGAAATATTACTTTTACAAAGTCCAACAACCTCAGAAATTGTACCTGTCAGGCCAATCTTTAATAAAGAAATGAAAAAGCTTTCTTCATTTGCAAAAAATACATTACTGAGAGCTTTGCAATGGGATCTCAAAGATTAGTTAAAACCTGTTGTGGCAAGTGAAATGGAGATATGCCATAATGAATATGCACCTCTACAGAACATTACTTTTCTTACAATATGCAATGAAGTTGTACATTTTGTACAAAAGACCAAACAATCATTCGGTTAGCAGAGGTATTACATTATACATACCTGCATTAAAACTGTATATTAGCAGAGGTATTACATAATACATACCTGCATTAAAACTGTATATTAGCAGAGGTATTACATAATACATACCTACATTAAAACTGTATATTAGCAGAGGTATTACATAATACATACCTGCATTAAAACTGTATATTCAGTGCATGGTCAAACATTCAAATGTAAGGTAGTTTGGATTTTCCTTTTTCAGTAATATAATGACCTTGACATACTGTTGTGACATCAATGCAATACTGTTACATGACTAGCTAATTGCATTTTATTGGTCAATTCCTTCAACATTGATCAACTTCTTTGAAAATGTTAAACAGACTATTATTAGATAAATCTTTAACATGCACAACTTCTTGCACGTTCTTCAAAACTCGGAGATCAGCCATGACATACCTGATGCAGTTTGATGCCTTCATAGGGAATATCAGTAGAGCATTTCATGATTTTACTGAAATATCCCTCTTTTTGAAGTTTGTTAGCAATAATTTGGAATATTTCACCAGCAGTATTTCAAATAAATCTGTTTGTAATTCCAGACTTAAGAAAGTAAGGGTTTAACCATGGCTACCATATGTAGTCTTTGGACCTTTTACCATCGTTTCATTCGTAACTTTTTTCAAATATTCCCCAAACATCCTGTAATATTTGGCCAAAAATGCCATGTGCTCCAAAAAATTGCTGTGATTCAAAGTAATGTCTCCAACTATTTTCTGTCATGATAAACAAAACATATTTGACTAAAAACTGAACAAAAATGTTGGCCTGGCATGACCAGGTGGTTAAGGTGCTTGGCTTTCAATCCATGGGTTGTTCAATCCATTCAACAAAGTGCATGTCATGTCAATATATCTCCTGATCTTGTATTATTTTATTCAAAATTCAAGCATGGAGTGTTGTCTTTGAGATTGTCTCTCTGGTTTGTGTTTTATTATTCCAGTTTTTTTCTCTTGTTGTTTTTATAGCTCTTAAAGGATATGCTGGTGACCCAACTAGTTAGATGTTTTCACATCACTTGCTCCAAGGTATCTGTTTGGTGCTTTCCATCATGCCTTTTTTTCAAAGTCATATTCAAGGTTTTGACTATGAACCAAAAATTCCTCTTTAGTCTTGTGTACTTTTTGTAGTATTAATTGAGTCAGAATCTCAAAAAAAACAACTTATAACAGTTATACAGTTGTTATTTCATATTTCCTGTTTGCTTTACTACTGAGATTTGAGAATAAAATATTAATCATTTGTTACTCTGCGAGATCTATGGACATCACTGTCACAGCCCATTGATCAACAGTTAGTGAAAATTTAGTGAAAATAATTTACAAGCTCTGTATACTTTCATATTTACAATTCAGCAACAATTTTTAAAATACCAAGAACACATAGAGAGAAATTTCCAGACACAAATTATGTTTTAAAAATATACTACAGGCAACATTACCAACATTGTAATGCATCAGTATTTAAACTCAAACACTAACAGCCTAATATCACAATTCATGGAGAATGTCCTGATGGGTATGATTAACAACCAGTATCTTGAAGGCAGACTGTTTTGCTCTTACATTAATGTCAAATTAATCATATCATATATACAATTCCCAAACCAAGCAGTTCAAACTTGTTTAGTCATGCTAAGTTTCAAAAGCATTATACCAGCTGTATTTCAGTTAGGCCTACATTAACTAATATACATGTACTAAATACATATTGCATATATTTATTTGTTTGAGTGCAAAATGTTTCTGGTTAGAATCAAATATATCTGGATATTTCCCTTGAATTAACCAAGATCCCCAACATGAGTCAAGTTGAACCTCTTAAAGACATTTTGGAATGCCATCTGAGGTGATAGAAGTAACAAATCGTGAAACCTCACTGCAGTTGAAACTTTTGTTTTGCAAAAGGAGTGGTAAGAGTATTCCACCAGGTTGTGCTGCTTGAAAGTTTTTTCTGCATAGAATACTTGGTTCATAATACATCTGTCTGATAACAGATAAAAAAAACTGACATTGGCCATTACCATGATGGTAGTAAACTTTGTTGAATATTTATTGTTGGTAAGAACTACCATCCATGCAACAATTTGTAGAGGGTGTGAAAAAGGTACCACAAGTTTAATTGGGAAGTGAATTTAAAATGTCTCACACACAGAGTGAAATGACATACTCAAGTTAAATAATTGTTAGAATTATCAGTATATGGTGTTGATACCTAACAATCAGCATGCAGGGGAAATAATTATGGTAAAATGACAACCTGTGTTATATTTATAAGTTCATATCATACATTAGAGCCCAAGTGAATTCGGTAATAAAATTTTATTTTACATATAAAACGTTCATGTTGGAAAAACTAAAAAATCACTATAAATATCAAACTCCTCAAGGAAACAGCTGTATACATTATTAATGCATTTACTATCTCATGAACAGGTGTTGCTGATATGTATTTATATAACTGAATAATCATTTCACAGATGTTGATGAGTGCCGAGAAGAAAATGTGTGCAGTGGTTCTGACAAAGTTTGCATAAACACACGTGGGGATTACAGATGCCATACTATTAATTGTCCGACTAATTATGAACGAGACACACAACATAGATCGTAAGTAGCACATTCCATGAAATATTATATTGCAGTATAAGTTACTTGCTTCTTATTGTTGGAAATTGTTATAGAATTTGTTGTTCTTTAACAGGTGATATTTTTTAAGTTTATATTCCTCATTGATTATTTATTCTGTTGAATTGTATTCTCAGATATCATTTGTATTAACAAATATATTATTAACATCATTATATTTTTTGGTTTATCTGGAAAGTTTTCTGGTTAAACTGTGTAAAAATGAATCTGAAGTTCATAGTGTTTCATGACTGAATAATGGTTTGGAACAAAGAATTTTTAGCAACATAAAAGTTTGATCTAGAAAGTTATTGTTTACACATTTTGAGCATTATAAATTTATTTTAGGCTTTTTGGGCTGTAATATGAAACACACTGGGTTAAAATTAAGTAAATTTGATGAAAATTACTCTGCCTTTTCTATAGACTAGCTTTCTGGAGATGTAGGCTTAAGAGTGCCAATTTAATAATCTGGACTGCACACTAAACAATAAAAACAGTGAAAGAGTTTAATTTAAAATTTCAATAACTTCTAGTTATTAAGTAGCATGATAAAATCTTAAGTAGTCTCAGTACAAATTTCTATGTTTATACTGAAATTTTTATTACATCAATTTTTCTGTTAATCAGCATTGAGAATCTTAAGTGGCTAAATATATTAAATCAGTGTTTTCGTTTCGTTAACTTTGCTGAACATAAGAATCTTAACATTGTCATCAAATAATGTGTTTCCAACATCAAATGTATGACTGGGAAGAATTTGTTTTGTTATGGATTTCCCTTGGAGTTGTCAAATTTCAGTATCCAAGTGGCACTGACACTTAGATATATCAGTTTTTTTTGGTACTGCTTCTTAAATTTATGTGTTTATCTCTCATTCATATTCTTCTTACAATTCTATATATGAATTGTAAATGTGACACAAAAAATGGTAATTCATATTAAGTGCATATGATAAACAGAAAGAATTTGAACTATATTTGAAAATAAGAATTAATTTAAAAGTAATAGTTTCAATCATTACAGATAAAACTACAGTTTACATAAAAGAATTTAATATGTGATCATAAATTACCTAAACTTGATGATGCTATCCAAAACACATCCATTTCATCAGAAATTTAACAATACAATAATTCTTAAAGTTAACTAAATATTGCTGAAAGATTAGGGATGAGAAAGGTAGAAATCTGCATAAGTCATTATTTTTGTGATATTGATTTTCTAAATCTCAAAAATCAGATGTAAAAACCTAGTTATACAGTTGTTTTTGTTTTTTTTGTTTTTTTAAATTTCAACTTTTAATATAAAATGGGTAAACAATTTGCCTTTCAAATTGTTACCCATTATTGGTCAGTTTTTGTTTGCTGAATGCTGTTACAATTCAAATAGAATGGTTTCTATTTCTTTTCTTTTTCATGGAAATTAATAAAAAGTTATGCAGATTTCTAAGGTGCTCTCTTCCCTTCTCTTATAGCCGCTGCAAGCTAAAGGTCATCAACTGCCGCCCGGGTGATGCTGAATGTTTGAAGGAACCATTAAGCTATTCCTACAGTTTCATAAGCTTAACATCCAACTTCCCCATCCCCAAAACAGGAAATCTCAAGTTCTTCACAATGAGGGGGCCACTCCTTCAGAGTAGCACTGTTGAATTTTCTCTTGAACTGGTAGATGCACGAGCTCCAAGTGGAATTGAACCTGTTCAGGAAAATTACTTTTTATTGCGCCGTCAGTCTTCTCGAAATGAGGCAGTTATTATGATAGTTAAAAGTATTCAAGGGCCTCAAGAAATTGAACTGCAATTAAAAATGAAAATGTATCACAGTGGATTGTTTAGTGGCACTGCTGTAGCTAGGATTTTTATACATGTTTCAAGATATGAATTTTAATTATTTCTAGAATCCTTTTTTGTTACTGTTTTTAAGTTTTTTTTGCCTTAAATGCTTTGAATTCTGAGCATTTAAATAATAGCATGTTAGATTTATGTGTTGTTGTTTTTTTTTATAATTGGCAGATAAAACTTAAATGATTGTCTTTACTGATAGTAGTAAAAATGTCACTTACCAGTTTTGCTAAAGCTCATCAGGTTCATAACATGGAAGTTCCAATAACATTTGTTGGTTTGAATAATTGTTTGTTTCTTTTTCTCATGCAAAAATGTATCTCAGTTCATACCTGTGGTTTCTGTAACTGTTCTTCAAGTATGTGCTTTTTAAATGTCATTTATCTTCTTAGGTAATTTCTAGATAACAATCACTGCAGTAAAATGAAAAGCACAGCTGGAGGAAAATATCAAGATAAAACAATCATGAAAATAACATTTTTGAATGTGCTAACTTGGTCTGATGTATGAGATTGGAATGCCTCCATAATAAACAATTTGAATTATTAATGAATAAAAGTCCTGAATGCAGACTTAATCTTTACAGTTTCATCAATCTCATGAAAAGCAAACTGATGCATTCTTTCATCTCAGGTTTTGACATAAATCTTGCACAACATTTTTAATATGTTTATTAGTTTTGATATACAAGATTGAAACATCAGTCCATTATATTTGATTTTATAATGACTAAAACTGCTAAATGTAAACTTTTATTGAAAGCATACTGCTGCATTTCATATCACTGTCAGATCATTAAAGGTGAGATGCTATATTAAAAGTAACTTTTTTGTTCATAGTTAAACTTCTTTGTGTTCCTGTGTTTTTCTGTTTTCTTCAATTAGACTATGTTTATATATCTTTCCTTTGACTGTTATTGTATTTTTATTTTAGGTAAAGAATACTTGTTACATTGTAACCAATACCCTGTTCTTGCATTAGATAAGCTCCTAGTTCAAACTCAGGTTTTCTTTTAAATTAGGAATACTTTTATTTTAAGTACAGTATCATATTATGTAGAAACAATAGAATCTGGTCATTCAGTACTTGGATTTCCCTTTACTACATCATATTTTAGTGATATAAGATCATTCAGAAATGCTTTGTTCTTTCTTGATTCAGATGTGATATTGGGTTTTTCCTAAGAAAAAAATGTGAGCTTATACAAACAAGTTGTAACACTGTACATTGCATTTTGCTTTAATTAACTGAATATATATTATTTCATGAAAATTTTAGTTGTGGTGAACAGGATTTTACAGTAGTTTACAAACAATATAATGATGGAATATTATAAACTATATTAAATTATATAAAAGTAAACGTTTTAAGGATCAGTCATCTTAATTCTCATAATACAAATGCTTCAGTGAATTTACAATTAAAAAAAGTCTTCCTAATTTTATAAAGATAACTGTAGTGACAATACATATAGCTTTAGTGTAGTTGCATTGTATTATTAAAACTGTTTAAATGTATAGTACTATGTGAGTGATTTTATAAAACTAAAATAGTGTTATTGATTGTTCCATATTTTGATATGTTCATATATCATAAAAACTTGTGTTTAAACAAATTTTCTACTGTAAGGCTCTTCTGCCAATGTTATACTTGTCAATATGTTGTAAACAAAACTTACTGTAATCAGAAAATATTTTTATTATTCTAAAATAAAATAAAATGAGATACTACAAATGGAAATGTATAAACATTTAATAAATCAGATAAGTTTGTTACACAGTAAAAAACAGTGTTATAATGACGTTTCATATTTTACATTTTATGTGTGTGATTAAAATATATGACTTCACTGTATTTTAACACATATTTAGTTATAGATATTTTACCATCAATTGGTTTAGGATTTGTGTTATTCATTGGGTTTGTGAGATTTTATTAGTGATTTTAATAAATCATTCAATAAATGAAAGTAATTTTAGAATTATTATAATATTCTTGATTAAATATTCATACCTATATACTTAACACTTTTAATATTTTCATACTCAATCAAAACATTTCTAAATTGTAATACTTACATATGAAATATTTATAGCTCTCAAAATGTTTTTGCAGTGTTTGATATTTGTTGTAATGATAAACTATGAAATTATTTTATTTTGCCATCATTACTTAAATAGTGTTAAAAACTAATGAAAAATTAAAATTAAAGCAGAATAAATAAGAAAAACATAACTTCTTGCAGTTTCTACATAACCTGCATTATTCTTAGTCTAATCATTACATACAACAGTAAAGATTGCATTGGACTTCTGTAAGTTATAATAAAATGCTAATGTATTCTGTTTTGCTTTCCTATATAGCTTACAACGAGCAGTCAACAGTTTAAATAGTGTGTTCTGGCTTTGCTAAAGCACTGATTAGAAATTGTTTAGATATGTTTGGGTATACAAAACTGCAACAGTGTCTAAAACCACATTCCATTAAAGTAAGAAAATAATCACTTGTTTATGCCATAGTTCACTTTTATTTTTTGACTGGAAGATATTTCAAGCCACATGATCTGAAACACTTCATGTTACTGACAGAGAAAGTTGTTATTAATTAAACATTGTAATTGTTTTATAAAAACTGTATTTCTTCTATTTATATTTTCTTCATCATGAAACAGTAATTATTTAATGAACTATAATTTAGTATCTCTTTCCTGGTAGGGCCCGGCATGGCCAAGTGTGTTAAGGCGTTTGACTCATAATCCGAGGGTTGCGGGTTCAAATCCCAGTTGCACCAAACATGCTTGCCCTCCCAGCCATGGAGGCATTATAATGTGGTGGTCATCCCACTATTCATTGGTAAAAGAGTAGCCCAAGAGTTGGCAGTGGGTGGTGATGACTAGCTGCTTTCCCTCTAGTCTTACACTGCTAAATTAGGGACGACTAGCGCAGATAACCCTCGAGTAGCTTTGCACAAAATTCAGAAACAAACAAATTTTTCCTGGTTTTAATATGGTAAGACTATAATTGTATGATTTTTTTAATGTAAACGTTAAGATATTTGCAAACTTCAGAAGTCTCATTTCTCAGGTGATAGAGCATTAAATTTTCTGGTATAAATATCAGTGATAAATTATTAAGTTATTTTTAGATTATGTTACACTATCTAGAAATAGATTAAATCATCAAATTTCTTATTAAAACTTTAGAAAGCAGTGAATGGATGAAACTAACTCATAAACTCTCTCTATACATTAGACATGTCCCACAAAACTGTGTTTTTAACTGTTAGCAAAATGGTTAATTATGTTTATTGTGATATGTAGGCAAATATTATTGCACTAAGTATCTTCCTTATAATTTTTAGGTTGTTATTGAAGCATTTTATTTTAAACAGTTGTGCTTTTGTGGTGAAATATCAATACATATATGTAAAAAGTTTTTATATAATGTTTGCCAGCAATGAATGGGAACAAAACACATTGGAATTAGACAAAAAAATTTTTGTGTAAGAACATATTAAGGAATTCAGATAGTTTCCCTTGGAACTTAATTAGATATATGTGGTAATGGGAATAATAAATGAAATTACAGTAGAAGATTATTCATTTCAACACTTCAATTTTTAGGTGTGAAGAAAACATATATATACCTGCAAGGGAGATTTTATAATTCAACAGAAATTTATATAGGAACTTATCTTTAGCAGTCTATTACATAATAAAGTTTTCTGCCATGAAACCAATTAAACAGCTTTCTGGGCTTACCATCTTTTTGGATAATTAGCTCAGAAATAACTAAATAATGTTTAAAACCTGTTTCATTGAGTTATGTTTCTCACTTGAGTTAAACTTTGAACAATGTATTTTTCAAAAGGTACCAAGAAGAAAACACTATTGTTTGCCGGAAAAGATGCCGTTCAGTAGATAGCGACTGCATCTTTAACAACACTCAGTCTATTAGCCACCAGTTTATTACTCTTCCTGCAACTTTTTCTACGTTTCGTAAACCTATTATTGTCACAACAATGAGGGCAATTACACTTAGTTCCCAGACATTTGACACTGAATACCAGATTCTGAGTGGAAATGATGATAATTATTTTGACATACTTCGTGGACAAGGTGTGGGTAAGTTTTCTCAAATGCTGTAAGACTATTATTGTAACATTAATGAGAATCATTACATTTATTTCCCAGAGTGTTAACTCAGAATATGAGATGCTATTTATTCCTTTTTCTTATGTTTTTTACAGACAAAATGTAGGTAAGTTAAATTCTCTACCTTCTGTCATTTTTTTATCAGAGATATTTTCGAAGTTAAAATATGTTTCAGCAATGTGTGTATTATTATAAATTAGCTGAAATGCATTTTAAGTGGTACAAATGAACATATATTTAGATTTGTGTGTGTGTACATGATATAAATTGTTTATTCATGAAGCTGCTTGGAAATCCTATATTCAACCAGAACTGTTGTCAAAATTAATTAAGATTTTTTGTATTTGGTCTTCATCATTGAACTTGCATCTTTTCATGACTTTTAGACAAATTCTGAAATGAATGAAGTAACAAAGAAAGTATTTGCTAATTTGTGACTGAAATTTTTTGTCATGATTTTGTAAATTGATAGGGAAAACTAGAACTATTGAGAATTAGTAAACCTGCTAAATTTTGATTAAAAAACAGACTTAACTGACAATTGCTTAATCCTTGTTCCTCTCAATTTCTTCATCATTGATAACAAATATAACACTATCTTTTGTCTGCCACATGTTGCTGTTACATTCGGGACTAGAACTCATTAACTAAGTTGGACTCCAACCAAAAGCTGGTCCAAAATTCTTTTTACACATATATATAAATAGAAAGCTTTATTGTTTAGGTTTTGAAAACTGGAAGTCAAAAGGTTGAAAAGCACTGTGAACTTGTGTACCTAATATGACAAGTATCATACTTGACAGGATAAAATTGCAAAACAATCCATCTGCATACAAGCATAATTTTTATGGTAAATATTCAAATTATTTTTTAAAAAGCATGAAATCATCATAAATTTTTAACTAACCTATTAAAAAGCAGTAGTATTTGGATAGTTTTAAAACTGTAAATACACATCTGAATAGTTTTGTGAATATGATCCAGAAAGGGTATATGAAACTACAGAAATTGAGTACATTTCATTAAAACAATGTTAGTGCCTCACTATTTCATTACTAATCATGTCCAGTCATGCTCTCTGTATGATGATCATGCATCTTTATAACAGTTCTAGAATATAGTGCTCATTACTAAAGCCTTCATAATCAGGTTGTCAGATTCAAATAACACCACTTCTCTACACAGGGCTTTTCATAATCCAGCTAGGATGTCACTCTCCAGTTGACCATCTCAAAAGTCCAGTTACCAAGACAAGCATAGGGGCTGTATCCAGTACCTTAATTTAATATGTCTCCTTATGAAATATAATGAATGCCCATTAATTTTAATTTGCTTTCAATGACTAAACAGAAGGGAGGAGTGTATGACAAGAAACATTATCTTTGTAAATTGATACCCTGTTGGCCTCATTTTTAAATGGAGATCCTCCATGAATATTTTGCATGCTTATTTTCTAGGTCATGTGGACAGTTTTTATTACTGTATTTGCATTCATGGATTCTCACCTCTTACAAGGTGTGACATTTAACTTACAGCAGCTGGAGTATAAATTCTTGTGGTCTCTTTTTTTTTTTTTTGGATGATCCTGGACCCCAGTTGATCCACATTACATTGTTTTCTAATGCTAATAAATACAAATGATATCCCATCTTGAAATTGTTAAATTCCTGACTGAACATTTATATGTTCTGAGTGTCTGAACATATGAATGTTTTACATTGGAAAGGACTCTTAAATACCATTCCTAAAAATTTATAAATCTTCAGTGTTATCACAATACCTAAAAATGTAGCTCTGATAAATTATGTTCCACTACAATTTCATATTGGTTGTGATCGTTACATGACTTGCTGATCTGCATATTCAAAATTGTTTTAACAATATTGAAGAAAGGAGACTGGCTCAGCAGCTTCTTGCTTTAAACTCATAGTCACATGGTTGGAAGTTTGATGCTGGTTAACATTGTGCTGTTGTGCCATTGAGCAAGACTCTTTACCATAATTGTTTCAGTCTATCTAGCTGTCTGCTGGTTAGTTCAGACCTGTAATGATATACTGGCATCTCATCCAGGGAGAACATGCCACCATTCTTACCTGCTTGTGCCAGTTAAGCTGAAGTTCAGCATCAGATCTTATATGCCATCTCAGTATGGAAAAGATTTGAAATTGAATCTCAAAAAGCCTAAGTGTTAAGTTTGAAAGCACAATAATTTTTTAGGTGTATTTCTATGGCATTTTTACAAAAAATTATTATATACAATTCTATCCTTTTGTTTAAGCTTATGCATAGCTGGTGTTCCTACTCTTTGAGCTGATAACGTTTTTTATATCTTCATGATGTATTTACTGGTATTTTGCTGTGAAAGTATTCTTAGCAGATGTGACTTTGTTATATTAAACTGATTAGAAAAAATTACCAATTTAAATATTGGTGCTTGTACATTTGTATAGAAATGCATATAAACCAAGATTTTGCTCACCTGTTGATTAAAGTATTCTCTTTAACTTAGTTTGTCTTTGAATATATTTATCCACTCTTTCATGTTTTAGGTTCTCTTCGACTTATCCGTGCTATTAGAGGGCCACTTTATTTGATTTTGAAAATTCAGTTACTAGTTCATCTGCAAAGCTCTTTTGGTGCAGCAAGGACCACAACTCAACATCTGGGCTTCATTCACATTTTTGTCTCTGAATATGAATTCTGAGGTTATCAAGATAGAGATCAGTTCTAGTTTATATTCAGCTGGTATTTTTACAGTGTGACTAAATGTTCTGCTGTTTGCTGACAATAACTCATTATAAAATTTAAAATATTGACATCATAATATTGCAGTTTTATAACAGGAAAGAATATATTCCTCATGTCCTTTCCTACTTTATATATATATATATATCTTAAGGACTGATTTAAAATTATTTTTGTTTGTTTTACTAAATGAAAAATATTCACATTATGGCCTAGATTTTGCTTGGTAGCAGGTTAAGTTGTGAAATAGTTATTTTCTTTAAGCTAAATGTAAAGTTATCACTACCTAACAGTATTTCTGAAACAGTTTCAAAAATTAAAAGCAGTTTTATTATAAGAAACAGCATACAATTCATTTAAGAAAAGCAACATACATGCAAGATTTATGAAAACAGTAAACTAACTGGCTGTTCTGAATTATTTTACACACAGAATGCAGGTACATGGGATTCATCCAATTATTAATAGGGTGTCTTGCAATGTGTGTAAGCAATGAATACATAGTAAATCATAATGTGTTGGAATGAAACTGGTACACAATACATATTTATTATTTGTTAATTATAACTGTAGCCTTTTTTTTTACTTTGCCAAACCGTAAATTTATAGTCGAATCATTAAACTGACAAGAATTTGTTCCACGTACACTGGTTACAAATCATAACACAGAGAAACAAATATTAACCACCTTATGTATCTTTTTTTTTTAATATTAACCTTTCATAGATGGAATATGAACCATTAATTATGTAACAAATACAGCCATTGCAAACAATAACCAGTAATATGTTTTTGTCATTATATATTTTCATTTTTTCACAAACTGAATATTAACTGTTTTATTGTGCAAATATTAGCACTGTCTTATTTTTATATTCAAATTATTGATTAATTTCCAACTAAAATTAACCATCCCATTATATATTATATGCAATTACACTAAACATTAATTCATTAAATTATATATATATTTCCATGTATAATAAGGAGGTATTTAAATATAAAACAACCAGTTCTTGTTGTTTCAATAGATGAATTTTGTTTATGTATGTGTTCAAAGAAATGGCTGTCAGATAATTGTTGTAGGTTTGTTTGTGTTGTTTAAGCACAAGGCTACACAGTGAGCTACGTATGTCATGCCTACCATGTGGATCAGTTCCTCAATTTCAGCATTATAAACCCTCAAACTTACCACATAGCTGCCAGAGAATAAAAAAGTTGTTTCTGACATTGAGTATTTAAGTACCATTTTATTCATACTAGAAGCAGAGATGTTTCTCAGATATAATTCTTCAGATTGAGCTAAGTGGCCTAATGTAGTGTTGTTATGTTTTTAACCTACAGATGTGAACCATAGTAAAAACATTTCCTCATAATATTATTACTGTCTCCACATGGTACTATTGGTTGATAAAGTTTAGCTTAGTGATATTAATAGTTGAATATAGTTCCTTTCTAATAGTAATATCAATATTAAATGATCAGGTACATACTCATATGTTTTTCAACCTAAGCTCTCTAATTTAACAATGTACAATAATTTAAAGAAATAAGTGCTACATTTTGGCAAGATGAATAGTTTTACTTAAGTGTATAGTTTAGTTCCATTGAAAAATTATGTCCTCCCAAAATCAAACTTTGACATCAATAGACATCATTTCAGTATTAAAGTGTAAAAGTTCAAAATCAATATAAATTTATAATTATATATATAATATTTTGGAAAAAGTTATGTTTATATTTTCAGTATATTTTTCTCAGCATCATAACACCAAATGCAACTTTAAAATGTCTTGCACATCTATACAGTTTGGGATGGTTAGTGCAGAAAGTTCTTGTGTCGCTTTGTGCAAAATTGAAACCAAACCTTTAAAAGTTATTTTATTCAAATAATTCCCTTAGCATTCTAAATTACATGTTAAGTATTATTCGTGTATTTGAAAGTTTAGAAAAATCTGATAAGCCATTTTACTTTTAAAAATTTAAGATTTAAGGCCATTTTTAAAGTATTTTGGTCTTAAATAACTAAATACAATGTGTTTTTCAGCTCCTGAAGGTATCCAGACAGAAAAGTATCAAGCAACGGTATGATCTTCTAAGATAAACTCAGTGACATCATAAAACACTTGCGCTTTTATGAAGCCACATTACAGATTTTTGCAATTAAATACTAACTTCAGGGTAATGAACTTACTGTTATTTAACATTTAAGCAATATATTATACCATATTTAGAGAAATTAGATATCAGTAGACTGTTGAAATGGAATCCACCTCTGCATTTTAAATGTAGGGATCTGCTGATATAAATATCAGTATAAGTTAATTGTGCCAGTTACTGTTCATCCTATCCTTGCTGTTGGTTCAATAAATGTGATAAAATAAATAGTTTCTTTATTAATTTTTTCTGAAATTGCTCACAAAATTGGTTTTTAGGTGCAAGGAGGTTAGTGCCTAATTCATTTGTAGTAAGGCCATTTAAAGATACGTTTTGCTAGAAGGATACAAATTATAACATACTGGAAATAATCAAGTAAAGAACTGATGAAAAAACAACTTTCTGTAACATTAAAAGTTAAAATTTTGGAGATTTTTTGGAACCCTGGTTCATTCAGTGCATACTCTGCACAAACACCTCCTAGCATTGATACTAGTGCAAGGAAATAAACAGAACCTTTTTCTTTAAAATTGCAGAACTTTTTTTTTGAGGAAATGCAGCTAATTTTCTTTTGCCTAAATTGAAAGAATTGACTTTCGATAGTTGAAGCAAGACTGTTTTGAAGTTATCATGGAGAAGTAGGTGTTTCTCGGTATGTTTTGAAACAATCCTGTTTCTACTTGCTTTAGTTACATCTCTTGTGAAATAAAGAGATTCTCATTTGATATTAAGCTTGGTGATGGGCTCAGATACTTATGAGCAAGTTTTATATTTGAAGAAAAGATGTTGTTGTTGCTATTCTTTATCCATATGAGCTGGAGATATGTAAGAACATCCCGAAATAAAGGAATTGTAGCACATTGTCCATTATTATAATTTGATGAGTGCTATCGTTATATACTGACCGATGGTGCAACTTATTCTATATTAACACTTTTCTTTTCGATGCTAAGCTTTTCATTATTACATTCCTAGAGTTTAGGTATTTTGCCAAGCAAGAATATCTGGAGTTGAAATTATACAAATGTGCAGTGTATGTTACTTGTCATTGCATTTGTTTTTCTAAGCATGTTATTAATGATTGGCCTACATGAGTAATTCTCTAATACACTATGGTAGTGGGACTAAATGTCTTGAATGTGAATTCATAGTTCATCTGGTTTTGAATCCTCTACAGAAGCTTTTGCTATTTATTATGTAAGATTCCAAATTCAGTGAAAAGCATTTGCAACATTTTTTTGGAACAAGGTTATTATTACTTATTCCTCAAGTCACAGTTTGCTCGAAGATGAATAATATCAGCAAGATATTTCAGTCTGAAATGGAGATTCATCAGTGTAGTTGAGATTAATTCATTGTGCTGACAATTTTGGAAGTATTGACTGACCAACTTTTGCACATCATTCATCATTCTTTTTACTCCAGAGCAGTGAGGTTCATTCTTTTCATGATAGCATAATAGTGAGCAATATATGGTATAAACATTGATAAACTAGCAATATTGCCATGTCATTCATTTGTAAGTTGCTCAAATGGCTCAAGAGAATAACTTCTTTTCATACTAGGCCCTGGTGATTGGGGAAAAGAGGAGGAAAATTATTATATCTTTCATAAGCTCTAATGGTTTTTTGTTCCAGATGAACATTGTAACAAGTAGTAAGATAATTTCCACTGACTAACAACTTCTTGAATTACTGAATGTGTTTTTATTAGAAAATTAGTCTGTAGCTTCCATATTTACAGAACTTTTGCTGAATAGTTTACATGGCTTTCTAGGTCCACTGAGACTATTATTATATCACTGACACTTCCCTCTTTGCTTCCAAACCATTTGTAACACAGAGTTGTAGTGTATGAAGAGTACTCCAACATTTGTTTCTTCTATACATTCTGCTGTTTTGTTTCAGGCTTGGAACATCTCCATCAACATTGGCTTCTATCTCATAATTTCAGATGCTCCATGGCTACCAGAAAAATGCTTTATTTTTAGTACTGTCTACATGAACAACTACAATCTAAAAATGCTTTCAGCTTGGTGTCTGATACCGTGGCTAGAGATGAGCTAAAAACTCCTGAAGCCTGTGTTTATCCCTATAGAATATGGTTGACACTATTTCTATTATGCAACAGATAGCCTGATGTGGCTTTGCTATAAGAAAGCACACACACATCTCTGTTATGAACCTGGTTATTTTCCTTGATCTGAATATCATTTATTGCCTATAGCTGCTGCTTCTATAGCACAGAAAGCACACCTCTGAATCAAGTTTTTCCTTTGAAAATTAAAATTGGCATAATGCAATCCATGCACGAGAAGCTTTTTTTACATTTCACTGTCTCCCAGTGGGGCACCTAATTAGTTTTACAGATTTACAATGCTAATATCCAATGAACACAGTAGATAGTCCAGTGTGGTTTTGCTCTTAAACAATAACTATTTCTCTAGCTATGTAAAGTTGTGGTATAATTTCAATGTACAGATTATTTTTCTGTTTGTTTTTTATATTTATTAAAACTTTGGAAAATTGTAGCAATAATTTTCTTAAAGCCTGTAAGAAAGTTTCAGCAAAAATAATTTTTTAAAAATTTTACTGGAAATTTATTATTTGAGTTGAAGGACAGTATAGAATATGCCTTAATTTTATATTTTTTCTACCATGTGGTCATTAACAATAACAAATTATCTTTGTAAATTCAAATGGTTTCATTTGAGATGAGATTTTATTTTTGAGGTTGCCTAGTTTTTCTGGGTCTCTTCTTCCCCTAAATGTTTGTTTCCCATACTTTTAACTTTACTGGAATCCGTGGAGAATGTCAAAATAACTCCATAAACAGCTTTGTTTTCTCCTACCACTAGTGGTCCTCGAAATTGTCTTCAGTCTAAACGTACTTAAACTAAAACCTGAAAGAAAAAGTGAATACGAATGTATTAGGAAACATTAATTTATTCAAGCGGGATAGTAACATACGAAACATTCACTAACATAAGTGTCTTGTCGCCAGGATTCTTCAGTTCGGTCAGATGGAACACTACGCCTAAATACAGTGCAAGTTTATTTGACCACCAGAAACGACACTCTTACTAAAACAATACTAGTTAGACTGACTTCTTACTAAACTTCACTATCATCACCACCACATTACTGATTTCACTTCATTCTCTACCTAATGATCCACCGCAGAATCTGCTGCTTTTTTACACACATAGGCCTACTTTACATATATTTAGAAATTTCTTTTAGTGAACATTGCATATGATGCTTCCAGATATTTCCATTCGTTATTTTAAAATTTTAGTTTTACAGCATCGTAAATAATACCTAAAGTATACGCTTATTAGTTTAGCTGTGATGGAAATTAAACTATAGCTAAAAATTTCTGCGAACATGTACGTAGGATCCGGACATGGAGGGTTATCTCTAAATCTTAAAGTATGTATTGATATCACTTTTTGACGAGTCTGTGACTGATTATCATCGAAATAGTGTTCTTCTATCAGTATTGTATAAATTATAGACTTTTAGCCACTTAAAAGCTGGTGTATCTGTTTATTGCATGTGGAAACACAGAGTACATCATTTATAAACATTAACGTTTTAATCTTTCAAAGAACAATATTATTCTGTTCAGTATCAAGTGTAACTTCGATACATTAGTCTCAGGCTAGGTAGGTGAAGACGAGAAAATTTAGTTTATTTGGCTTAAGCACATTTAATACTACAAATATGAGAATTAAAAACTCCTCCAAAATATGTAAAGTTAATAATAGTATATTTGTGTAGATTTCTTAATTGCGGGTGGAGCCAGTCTTTCTTCTGATTGGTAGTTAAAAATTATTGGTCATTAAGCGTTTACGAATAAAATTGCTAAAAATTATAATTCTCCAACTTAATCTAATTCGACCACTAATATATTTGTCATATTCCAGTAGGTCTGATAAGCTTGATATCATCGAAAATCGTCGTCGGCATTGGATATAGTGTGGTTGACCTGTTATTACATTATTGGATATTATAATGGAAGTGAAACAAGGTCGACAGTCATATTAGCAGTAGATATTTTTGGAACTTTGGCACCACTATCATATATGTTCGGCCACAAAATAAATATATGCTATTTAGGATTACTAATGTGCGATCTTGTAAATGCTTGAGACGCTGTCTATTGTAAAATTTGGCACTCTTAAAAATATAATCTAAAATAACTTTTGACTTTTAAGTAATTATTGGATATCATTGTGTGCTATACAACTTGTGGTTTGCTATCAACTGCAATAATTATTTACCGTTAGTAGAAAACACATAAAAGTATGTGGTTAGTCTGGTATTTATTACTTAGCTACTTGTACAACGAATACAAGTGCCTCTAAACTGTGATATTTCAGTCTTGAGGTATAAGTACTATCGGCCCGGCATGGACAGGTGGTTAAGGCACTCGACTCGTAATCCGAGGGTCGCGGGTTAGAATCCTAGTCACACCAAACATGTTTGCTTTTTCAGCCGTGGGGCCGTTATATGTGACGGTCAATCCCACTATTCGTTGGTAAAAAGAGTAGCCCAAGAGTTGGCGGTGGATGGTGATGACTAGCTGCCTTTCCTCTAGTCTTACACTGCTAAATTATGGACGGCTAGCTTAGATAGCCTTCGTGGAGCTTTGCGTGAAATTCAGAACAAACCAAAGTCTAAGTACTCATTCCAACTAAAGCTTTAATGAGTGTGTTTGTATCCTAGTTTCGTATAGACGCGTATAATATAACATATGGGAGAGAAGTAACATTCACAAAAAACTGCATTTAAAAGAAGTTTAGGAAAAGTATAAGATTAAACACTTTTATTTTGGACTCGTCTAAGTATTTAGAAATTAGAATATTTTGAATTTTATGTTAAAGAAACTTGCAATTGGGCAATATTTGGGATTACTATAATCTGTTTTCAGTTAATAGGAATGAACGTCAGGTGGCAGTTGAAATAGCAAATCGAGCCTTATAGCCAAAAAACAGTAGGGGAAACCAAAGTAATAGCGTTCCAACCTCTTTGGGGAAAACATATATAATTAATTCGATACTTGTAACAGTTACCTTAACCACGAGTTTACTGACAACGTCATCATAAAAGTCTACCTACAAAAGATATAAAGTAACATATATTTCAAATTTTTGAGGGAATTAAAATGTACTCATTATCCTAAATTTCACACATTATAGTCTGATGAGGTGAACATTTGTTTTTGTAACGTATTTCATTAAATTTTAATATAGGACTAAAGTATCTCAACACACTCCCTTATAATTTCAACTATACAGATGTGCTGTATCTGTAAGGTAATTTTCAAGTAACTGATATATTTCTAAGTGTTAATGGGCATTTCTATAAAAATTAAAACGTAGCTGGCTGTAGAAATGAGTTAAGTGAAAATGAGAATTTTATTTTAGTTATACAACTTGAATTTTATTATTTGTTTTGTTGTTGTTTATTTACGCTACTATACGTGATGAATTTTAGAATAATATTTTATATCTAACAGAACGTATAATAATTTCTTATCTGTCACTTTACGTCTAATATCTATATTCTTGTAAAGAACTTTGTTGAAATATTCACTGCCATTGGATGTCTGTGTGAAGTGTTTTTTTTAGTTTTTTTCATTAACGAATTTAGACCATAATATGAACTTGTAAACGTTGTCTTGGAAAGGAAGTTTTATTATGTTCACGTTGATATAGCATTGATAGATACTTTTAGTCTTTTTTTTTTTTTTTTTTTTTTTGTCTTTAAGGTGAGACAAATACTTTTCATATAGTAAAGTTTAGAAAATGTTAATGGGAGTCATAATATTTTATATAAAAATGTTAGTTTGTATAGTTCGTTGAAACACTCAGCAGAAAGTTATTTTTCTATGCATCGAAAAATATCAGCAAAATCATCTACGTCTACTAACATAAATGATATGCGAGAAATTTTCAACTACATATAATAAAAATACAAAGGTATAAGAGTCATAATCACTTCAGTAAATGTTATTTACTTTAAATATGTAGTTTAAACAATTAGTTACTGATAAAATAGAGGTACTTTACACAATCACTTTTCTTTGCTCGGTATTGAATAATACCTTTGCTACTTGCTCGTGAAGGTTTTGTGAAGTTGATGTAAATAGCGCCATCTATTCACACTTCGGTAATGAAGTAAATTTAATCCAGACATGCAGTAGTGTGTCTTGCGGCCAAAGAAACAACCTGTAGGATACACTGTGTGTTAAGAGGAGTGATAGTTTAGCGACGTTCCACCTTCTCTAGCTAGAAATGTGGTAATCTAAACTATCATATATTTAGTGGATGTGCTTTTACTTCACATACCAAATTTGAAGGAAATCTACGAAGAAATGGTTGAGATATAATATCTCCAATTTTGATTGAGTTTCTTTATATATATTTTTTTCGCACCAAAAGCATGGACATTTGATTTTTTAGAAAAACATACTTATCTTTTATGGATTTTTTCTAATTTAATACACTGGCATATCTTTATAACTTACAATTAGGAGTCTTTCTTGGTATAAATATATTATTTAACAAAATCCGTTGAAATATAACGAAAAATTTTGCGCACG
Organism: Tachypleus tridentatus; assembly: GCF_004210375.1. Classification (NCBI taxonomy): domain Eukaryota; kingdom Metazoa; phylum Arthropoda; class Merostomata; order Xiphosura; family Limulidae; genus Tachypleus; species Tachypleus tridentatus. The sequence continues at coordinate 81,523,938 of NC_134837.1, forward strand.
CTTACGCAAAAGGCCAGCGAGATATTGGTCCAACATTTTTTTCTACAGCTTAACCTAAAAATAAAGGTGGGCAGTTTTTAAGTTTTGCTATTCTCATGAAAGACGGCCGATGTAGGGCAGAAAACTATAACGTTAAGATACATAAGTATCGATTAGGCCAGGCAAACTAGATTAGCAATTTCCAATTCAAGGTTCCAAACGAATCATACCAGTGGACGGTTATTATTGATTATTCATTTTTCAGAACAGATTTACTGAACTTTATGAAATTATCCTAATTAAAGAGCGTTTAATGTCACGTAATATTAGCTTCAGCAATTAAGTAATGCTTGATACGGCTGTACCGATTGCATCGGGGTCGGGGGTGATGACAACTGTTAATCTAAATGTCATGGAATATATAGGAATCTGTTAACACTATTTTACAGTGGAAAACTACCACTGTATATTTTAAAGAACCTGGGTGATTCCGTAAAGTATAGGTCTGTTCCGAATAATAGCGTTGAAATCCTGAAGCTAATGTTAGTTACCATCGAATGTCACTTTCTTACTTATTATGAGTTGTTGGAGTGTATTGACAAACAGTCATTACATCAAATAAAAAAGCTCGTTAGGTTAGAAAAAGTGCAACCAGAAAAGGATTAAGTGTGTGACTTAAAGAAATGAAATAAAAATTTTGCCAAACTGCAGCAACACTTATGGAATTTATAATAATTTTAAAGCAAATATTCATTCATTAGATAGCTGGGCCTGTATTTTGTTTTACTAACCACAATGTTCCAAGCTGGACAAAATTCACGGCCTATCTAAGTGATGAATGAATATTTGCTTTAAGATTATTATAAATTCCATAAGTGTATCTAATAGTTTGATTTCATTCCTTTAAGTCGCATATTCAATACTTTTTTTGGTCGTGCGTTTTTTCACACTTAAGGTGTTTTTAAACATATTAAAAATAACAAAAAATAAATTTAACAAACTGCAAGACAAGACTGACAACACAAGTAATCCTTTTTACATACAACTATTTTGCAACACGCAGCTTACACGGTGACTGATATAACTATTACTTTAATAAAAATAATACTTTAGTAGAGGTATTGTACTTTTCTTAACCCTAAAAAAAAGTTGGAACTGGTTTGAATGGGTAATAAAGAAAACTTTATTATAAATGTATAAGGCTTCGACAAGATTGTTTCATCATTAGGCGCAAGTAGATGACACAGATATAGGAATATACAGGAGGTAGATTAAAAACAGCTAAGTAATATCTTGGTACCCCTGGTGTTGATTTAGAGCAAGGCTGTTTTATTTATTTAAGATAGTTTCATTTATTTTGCGTTTCTTCGTGTTTAGTGTTTACTTAATATTAGAGAGCTTTGTATAGATATCCTTGTAGTTTTTGAGTTTCAATGGTGTTAAACATGAGAGGACTTTTATTACATTCGATTAATCTGGTTTCTCCGATGTAAAATTTTGAATTATTGCACGTAATTTATGAAAGACGTTGGTACTGTGTGATTCTACGTAATTTTTATTTAGTGATGATTTTACTTTAACGCGGGTTTTTGAAGTCAACAGGAATTTTACGTTCAATGGCAAGTTTTATCGAAATCTTTATTATTTTTTAACTGATTTCAGGAGTAAACAGTAAACTGTAGTGTAATGTTGTGTTGTTGTTTGGTATATTAGTATTAATTTTTGTGTGTGAGTTTTGGAAAATTCTCCATACAACCACCAGAACAAAAGCGTCAAAACTCAACTGTTCCGTATTATATATATTTTCCTATATCTATATAAATTATTTGTATCTTATGATGACATAATCTTGTAAACTTTATATATTATAATAAAGTTTTCTTATTTGATCATTGAAAGCGTCTCCAAACTTTCATTTTCGAAATTCTTTAACTCTGTTATCCATTAGAAGGTCTTGTGGATAAACTAACCACAATAGAAATGGCATTTAATAATGTACTGGTTGAAAACAAACTGTATTAAAATATAAGGAATATTATTGTAACGTTTCATCACATTTGATTACTTTTAGTGACGAAGCGTCATATTTCATTTAAGTATGCATCATACTTAGCCAAAATTAATTGTACATATTTATAATAAAATGTTATAGACATTAGTTAATTTTTTTTAAATAAAGTGACTTTTAATTTTCTCAGTAGATGGTTAAACTGCGCGTGTTAAGGCGTGCGACTCGTAATCTGAGGGTCGCGGGTTCGAATCCCCGTCGCGCCAAGTATGCTCGCCCTTTCAGTCGTGGGGGCATTATTATGTGACGGTTAATCCCACTATTCGTTGGTCAAAGAGTCGCCCAAGAGTTGGCGGTGGGTGGTGATGCCTTCCCTCTAGTCTTACACTGTTAAATTTGGGACGGCTAGCACAGATAGCCCAAGAGTAGCTTTGTGCGAAATTCAAAACCAAAAACAAACTGCGCGTATTGTTAATTGTATTAAGATTTTGGATGACATATAATAAATTATTTTTTATTTAAGTTATGTGATAATGATTAAGCGTGTAGTAGCTAGGTTTAAGTAAACTAGCATTTCATAATATTTCATTCAGCTAGTGAAAAGTTTCTTAAACTTTTTGAATATTGAATAATAATGTAATTTTGTTAGATCTTATTGTTCTTGTCAGTAATTGGGTTACTTAAATGTAACTGGTGTGTAGTTCGTTATCAAATGGAACTAAAAATATTTCTTAATCTTTGGATATAAAGGAATATTATTCCAGCAAAAAGCGTCATTTAGGCTAATTTTATGATAAATTGTATCAGTCAACATTTTCTCTCTTTCACACTTCTAAAAGGACAAAAATAAATTTGATGTTCTATAAGTGAGGGTTTATGTCTGAACTAATTTTATATAATTTTAGCGTGTTTTAAGCAAAATATTATGTCATTTATAAAAGCTATCTAAAATTAGAAAGTAAAAAATAATTATCGTGCTAACTTAATTTATAAACCTTTGAAAGTAATTATATTTAATAATACTTATCTTGGTAATATTACGTAAATATATTTGGTGGGTATCCTCAATTTTCGATGTATTAATCTTTGACAACATTAAAAAATCACCCTTAATCTTATTTGTCTTACCTCTAAGAATATAAGAAAAATTATTGCTAAATAAAAGAAAACTATGTTAGATTGGTTACTGAACTTGAAAAAAGGAATAAAAAAGATAAAGATGGAAGAGAACATATTACTTGATCGGATGATGATTACTTAGTAAAGTAAATTGTCTCGACTTTACATAGAAAATAAAATCCCTGCATTACTGACTTACTCGCTTTGTCTATCGAAAGCTTGGTGTACGTGTGTGAATGTATGTTTTCTTATAGAAAAGCCCCATCGGGCTATCTGCTGAGTCCACCGAGGGGAATCGAACCCCTGATTTTAACGTTGTAGCTTGGTGTGCGAATAGAATCTCAGCTTTTATCATTATACCTTTCCTTTAGTTAACTTTACAATACTACTATAATGATTATGTTATGATAGTGCGTGATGACGAGAAAACTCACTTGTCGAGAAAAATATATATGTAAAAACGGCTGGTAAGGGTTGAAAAATTTTTTATGCAGAGGAGCGAACAACGTTTCGACCTTCTTCGGTCATCGTCAGGTTCACAAAGGTCAAAGAAGATCAAAACGTTGTTCGCTCCTCTGCATAAAAATTCTTCAAAACTCATACCAGCCGTTTATATAAATATGTGTGATGATAAAGTATCATTTTAGTTCTACTTGTTTTGCCAGTGAAGAAGTCATTGATATAGGAATGTCATTCTCCATGTAAAATTAAGACCGTTTAGTCTGCTGCATGACCATTAACCCATCAAGTAATATGTCCACTTCCATCTTTGTTTCGTTTGGTTTGTTTTTTCAAGTTCATTAGATAGTTCTACATAGTTCTTTCATTTACCGATGTTTTTTTACCCCTTATACTTCTTTCTTTACTTTTTTTATAAAATGGCGTACGTGGGTTACTAGATTGTAATATAATGTTTTGGGAGAACATGGATCTGTTGGTTCATCTTGGCTGACTCAGTCTCTAAAATTAAACTAAAACTATTAATTAATACATTTTTAAAATATTAAAGCCATTCTTTATCATTCATATAAGTTTTAAACTTTCTCTTAAACTCATTTAAATGTACTGCCTCTATAACACCAGAAGACAATCCATTCAAAAGGCCAACCATCCTGTTAGAAAAATGAAACTGAAAATGACTCCAACCTTCTAGAATTTATATTTGTATCCCTTATTTTTACTGTTCTCACTGATAAGTATGGAATAAAAAGATAATGCATCAATACTATCAAGCTCATTTACAATCTTAAATACTTCAATCAGGCCCTTTCTTTTATGTTTTAAAGAGAAAAGAGTTTAAAATATTCCAGTCTTTTCTCATATAACAATCCCAGACACCATTCTGGTCACCTTTTTCCAACAATTTAATTTTCTTCATAAGATGAGGAGCTCAAGATTGGACATTATACTCCAAATGTGGCGTAGCCAATAACCTATTGAAAGAAATTATAACCTCTTTAAACTTGATTCTAATATTTGTCTAGATACAACCTAAATTCCTACTTGTTTTATCACGAGCAACAGTACACTGCTTGGATGGCTTTAGAGACTTATCAATTATTACACCGAGATTCTTTTCCTTCATAACATTGTTAAGGTTATTGGCATCCAAATTATACTTATAATTTCAAATTATGATAAACCACATGCACTGTCATACATTTATTATAATTAAGACCCGCCTGTCATTTATTTGCCCAACTTACTAGATGATCTAAATTATTTTATAAATCAGCAGCATCCTTTTCACAAATAGCAACACCCAAGACCTTAACGTCATCTGCAAATATAAGTAATTTAATGACCAATCCACCATCTATATCATTGACGTAAATTGAATAGAACAAAGGTCCTAAGATTGAGACACCCCACTTATCATATTAATCCAGTTTGACTGAAATCCGTTTGTAACAACCTTCTACTTTCTTACATCCAGCCACTTTTCTATTCCATTTGCTAACTTATCCTCTCACCTGTAAAGACAATTTTTACAAGCCTTTTATGTGGTACCGTGAGTAAAAATAAAAAAAGCAAAATATTATAACTCAACCATCTCATAATCATTAGCTACGACCCTTTCTTTATATTTCTTAACTGCCCTATTCCCATTGTAACATTTTGTTTACCCTTAAAAGTATTTAAAAGAATTCTTATTTCTAATTTTTTACATTTTCAGCCAACCTTTTATCATGCATCCTTCTTGATGTCCTTATTTCCTATTTCACCAACTTTCTCAAATTTCTATAATCTGCTAAATCTACCTTCCCTTCATACCAGTAAATTTAAATTTCTTAAATTTGTGATGCTTTTCTTGAATTTGATCTCTTACACTTTTTGTCAGCTAGTCTGGTTTTTTGCTTACAGCTACCCTTTTCTTTCTATAAGTAATATGTTTGCCTTGAATATTTAAAAATTTATCTTTAAAACTTTCCACGTCTAATCACTGTCTCCAAGTAACTCAGCTGCTAACTTCACAACAGATAATTCTTGTTGCATCCCTTCAAAATTTGTTTTTGAAATTTGAAACCAAAGTATCATTATTTCTCATCTTCAGATACAGCAAAACACTGAACCTAATATAAAAACGATCACTTGCTCTCACATGTTCCTCAGTTTCCACCCTCTCGATCATTTTGATATCGAAGTTAACAATAAATCTCAAATGGCATTGTTTCTAGTAGTTCCTTAACTAATTGGTAACGAAATCTATCTGGAAGAGTTTTCAAAAACATTTCTCCCTCGTGGTTTGGCTCTAACATTTTCAAATCTGTATGTCTGAAATTAAAATAATCCATAATTATGACCTAATTAACAGCTGAAATGTTAATCTCGCTGTAGATTTTGCCAGTAATTTCACCAGTATCATCTGTTGGTCTGTAAAAAACAAAAACAAAACACATACAGTTACAACAGAAAGTGTTCGTACCCCTGCATCCCGAGTAGTGTTTCTTCATAACTTAAAAATTATCACGATTAAGTTAATAGACATATAATATATTACAAATATTATACTTACACACATCTACATAAATTTTTGTATAAATTAAACGACAAATAAACTGTTTACAAGCAAATAACCAAAAATAGGAGTAGTAGAAAGTGTTCGTACATTTCAGAACATGTGAAAAAACTGATATTCCCATAAAAATTTTGTTTAGTTTGGCGAATAAACTGCATTATACCATTTCAGAACTAGACACTTGGTTCATAATTATTGGAATTTAGCCAGTAAAAAATGTGCTTCCAGCAATTTAGCGATGTCTCCGTCATTATCTGCTTGGTCATCATGGCGAACAGGAAACAACTGTTCAGTTATTTAAAAAACCGAACTATTGTAAAATACAAGTCTCTTTTCGGTATTGCTATACAACTTAATGTGCCAAAATCTATTGTTCAAAGCATATTGCTAAGTTTAAGCTTACAGGATTAACTGCTATCCTCCCTCATTCCGGACGCCCCACCGAAATTCCAGAGAGAACCAAGAGGAAGGTTCTCAAAGATGTTAGTTGGAACCCTCGTTTAACACGTAATGACATACAGAAAGTGGTAAGGGAAACTGGGGTTGAAGTAAGCACCTCTACAATTCCAAACATGTTACGCTCTTCTGGGTTCAAAGCAAGCCGTCCTCGTAGAACTCCATATTTAAAGCCTGTTCATTTAGAAGCACGATTGAGGTATGCAAGAAAGCATGTAGATAAACCCTTTACCTATTGGAAGATTATTTTTTTGTCAGACGAGACTAAAATCGAGCTTTTCGGCCACAATGATGTTCGCAATATTTTCCGTAAGAAGGGGGAACGAAATCTTCCAAAGAACACCTCCCTACATTTAAACACGGAGGTAGATCGATCATGCTATGGGATTTCTTCAGCTCTTCTGATTTAGGCAGTCTTCACCGCGTCAATGGAATCATGAAAAAAGAAGAGTACGTTGATATATTAGGCACTTATATCAAGAATGATGCTCGGAACTTGCGGCTTGGGCGTCGTTAGATCTTCCAGCACGACAATGACCCTAAGCACACATCAAAATATGAGCAATGCTGGTTGCAGAGGAACCAAAAGCGTTCTGGAGTGGCCATCGCAGTCACCCGATCTCAACCCAACTGAAAACGTTTGGCATGAGTTGAAGACCAGGGTTCATCAGCGTCATCCGAAAAACTTGAAAGAGTTGGAGGCCTTCTGTAAAGAAGAATAGAAAAAAATACCAGTCGAGTACTGTCAAATGATCATGGATGGCTATGAGGAGAGATTGCGCTAAGTAATTTATCTGAAAGGCTACACAACTGACCATTAAATTAAACGCACGAACACTTTCTGCCCCTTCTATGTTTGGTTATTTGTTTATAAACAGTTTATTTGTCGTTCAACTTACATAAAAATTTATGTAGATGTGTGTTGATGTAATATTCATAATATACTTTAATTTCATTTTCCTAATCGTGATAATTTTTAAGTTATGAGTAGTTTTTTTCGCAGGGGTACGAACACTTTCTGTCGTAACTGTGCACTAAAATGCTTTTCCATTCATATCCGCTAATAGAAACCCAAGTGAATTTAATATCCTTGCTATTATGTTTGACTTCTTTAACTTTAACAAGATGCAAATCACCTTTTACATATAAAGCCACTCCTTCTCATCTCTTTGGTACGGCCCGGCATGGCCAAGCGTGTTAAGGCGTGCGACTCGTAATCTGAGGGTCGCGGGTTCGCATCCCTGTCACACCATACATGCTCGCTCTTTCAGCCGTGGGGGGCGTTATAATGTGACGGTCAATCCCACTATTCGTTGGTAAAAGAGTAGCCCAAGAGTTGGCGGTGGGTGGTGATGACTAGCTGCCTTCCCTCTTGTCTTACACTGCTAAATTAGGGACGGCTAGCACAGATAGCCCTCGAGTAGCTTTGTGCGAAATTCAAAAACAAACAAACAATCCTCTTTGGTACTCTATCCCTATTAAGTAGCCTGTAACCCTGTATTCAAAGAGTTTCTATCATCAGAATCATCTACGTTTAACTGTGTTTCAATTATTTCCATTATATCAAAATCCTTCATTCCTATCAGTGCTCTAAAGTTATCTATTTTATTTCTTATAGGTTTATCGTTACAATAATAACAAGTAAGTCTACCTTTGTAACTCCTTCTATACCCATTTCCTACGTTAAACTTGTCTGTGCCTCTTACTCTGTTATTTTTACACTTAAATTGTTCTGGCTCTTACCACAGTCTAGTTCTAATTCAAAACTTCAATTACAGCTGAGTTAATAGTCCCAGCAAACAAACCAGCCCCTATCATATTTAAATATAACACAACCAGAAGAAAAGCCAGATGACTTTTGTTTTGCTTTAATACGGACGTCCGTTCTTTTCTCCCTTAAAAAGGAAAAAGTCTTAGTGATTTTCACTAATATTTTAATATATATACATGTATATTGGAAAACAAAGTTTTCAAGATCTAGGTAAGACGTTAGAGAATGTTTTCGGAGACTCTAAACCGCTTTGGGCTAAACAGCAACTTCGAAATTTATATAGATTGTTAACTTCTAAAAATTCTAAATTAAGAATGGAAAAAGGTATAATATCATGTAATAGAATAAAACTGTATAACGTATACAAATAGATCTTGAACTAAAACAATTAATTCAAGGAGTGGCACAGTGGTATGTTTGCGGACTTCCACACTAAAATCCGAGTTTCGATACCTGTGGTGGGCAGAGCATAGATAGCCCACTGTGTAACTTTGTGCTAAATTCAAAACAAACAATTATTTCATGGACCTAAAGGACAGAAATTATTTAAAGTGATTATTTTATTTTAAATGTAATTTATATTCTAAAATTGTTCTGTTTATGCATAATTCTATACTGAAGAAACTAATAATTTGGGATTAAAAGTTTATTTAAATTAGTATTATGCTAGAAATCCGAAAATTGTCCCCTCCTTGTAAATAAACATATTAATTCTAATTTTTAATGGATTGAATGATTTTTTTCTTTTAAAGTTTTTTTGATTTATAATTATAATGAAAAATAAAGATTAACGTTTGAAAAATGCTTTATTTATAGCATTAACGCTTCTTCAAATTTTATTGTCAGTCGTTAAGGGGTGAGACGTTTGATAATTACATATAGAAGTCCAGCAGTTTGGACACTTACTATTGACATAGCTTAAGTATACTGTGGATAACCTCTAAAAAGCACAAAAGTTATTCTGGGTAAGTCCTTTAATGACTCAGCTGCAAAACTGAAGGTTTATAACAATAAAGAGCGAGTTTGGATACCTGTGATGAATACAACACAGGTAGCCCATTGTGGATATCTGCGCTTAATAATAAATAAACAAAAATCTGGATAAAGTAAGTAAAGCATTTTAAAAGTATTATATTTGTAGTCTGTGTAATAAGTGTATTGTATTATACTACTTTTTATCATTAACATTAAACATATTTCATGTTGATGTTAAATTAAAGTTTGTTTTAATTAGATTTTGATCTAAATTACTAATACTAAAATAATTTGTTGTGTAACCTAAATTTTTAAAAAGTTAAAAGTATAATAAATTAAATATAAAAATTTAAAAACTTGTTTGTTTACTTGTTTCTTGAAATTCGCGCAAAGATACACGGGAGTTATCCGCGCTAGCAGTCCCTAATTTAGCAATGTAAGACTAGAAGTAAGGCAGTTACCACCAACCCTTGGGCTACTCCTTTACCAACGGATAGTGGGATTGCCGTAATATTATAATGCTCCTACGGCTGGAAGGGCGAGCATGTTTGGTGTGACGGGGATTCGAACCCGCGAACCTCAGATTACGAGTAAAGTGCCCATACTATCTGGTCATGCCGGGCCAACTTAAAAACAAAACATATATATGTATTATATATAAGTTTTAAACTTAAATTTAATTGAATTCATAAAAGTGTTTATCTTTTTATAAGTTTTATGATGAATAGTAACCTGTGATACTATTAGTTTGTTTGTAGTTAAGTACAAAGCTATGCAATGGGACATATGTGCTCTACCCATCACGGGTATCGAAACCTGCTTTTTAGCATTGTAAGCCTGCAGGCATACCACTGTACCTAATAATATCCTATCAAACAGGTTAAATGAAAAAAACCGTTTATTGAGGTAAAAACGAAATATTCGAGTTTTATTATACATATCTTGAAGTAAAAATACTTTGATTTATAGTTTATATACGTATACACACACACACATATATGAGTGTAAAATATTTGAATCACTAACATCCAAGAATAATAACGAAAGTTTCTATGCTTTCATCACATAAGTTAGAATAAAAATAGCAACTCCATTTATGATTTAACTGGGGGGTGGGGTGGGGGTAAATATTTTAATAAGGTCCAAGGGCTGCTAGGCTTCTGGATCTAAGATTTTTTTCTCAAGTGAAAATGCAGTAATATGTAGCCTAGCATTGAATTGTACTGTACCTTTGCACGTAATAAAAGTGTAAAACTGGTGTTTTTACTATCAGATCATTTTACCTTTACTTCAGCTTTGTTTTAAATTACTTTTGAAGCAATAAAGAACTTAACGATTTATTCATTGTTGTTTTGTCATCTAGTGGAATATAATTGAAGTTAAGGATAGCTGGTTCACTAATATCTACAAATAGCATGTTTTAACAAGTTTGTGTTTCCAGCGGCTAAACTTACATTAATAATAATAGGGATAACGAGTTTACATAATGGAGAAAAAAATTAGTGAAATATACAAAAAGGTCATAATAATAATTGAAAAGCAGATGTCACAATTCCAAAATGTGACAGTATAAAAATACGCGATCTCGTTCAAAACGAAATACCGATTTGTTTTTTAACCAGGCCACTTGCAGTTAAACACACACAGATGCAGATTAAAAGATGTGTATTATGAAATTATTGGTGCATTGAATAAGATGAACAAGCAGTATCAGCAGATTGTTGTTGTTTTGAATTTCGCACAAAGCTACTCGAGGGCTATCTGTGCTAGCCGTCCCTAATTTAGCAGCATAAGACTAGAGGGAAGGCAGCTAGTCATCACCACCCACCGCCAACTCTTGGGCTACTCTTTTACCAACGAAAAGTGGGATTGACCGTAACATTATAACGCCCCCACGGCTGAAAGAGCGAGCATGTATGGTGTGACAGGGATGCGAACCCGCGACCCTCAGATTACGAGTCGCACGCTCTAACATGCCTAGTATCAGCAGAATCTGAATTATAGAACCAACAACAGCTTGGGATCCCAGTTCACACAATACTTATGGATTCGGAAAAGTTACGCAATATTGATAAAACTTACTTGAACATAACGTTGTTGAAACAGTTGTACAGCCATTGTAATCTTTTAGAAACAGGTAGACAGTACTTTAGATTTTTTTCAAAAAGTACAAACTGTGAGAATTGCCTTTCTAGTCCTGCTTAAAGTTTCATAAATATCCTTATCATGACTGTATCTGCAGTTGCAGCTGATATTAGTATTGTGAGCCATGTGTTTAATTAGAACTAGTATCGTTGGAAGCGTCTAGACAACGTCTTTCATTCAAAGAGAGTTAAACAAAACTATGATGGAGGATCTGACTAGGTTGTGGATAAATTCGCAATTATGAAACGTCAACATTTAAATTTTTTGTTGTAAAGGTAAATGACTCCTGTAAATGTTTTCTTTTTCAGATATATCCATAAGTGTCATGGCTGTGGTGTTATATATTGTGCAAGAATGTTGACAGCTAGTGCTGTCCATTGGTAATGCCACATGATATTTCAGGGTTACTGCCTCCAAATGTTAAATTAGAACGATCAGTCATGTACATAGAGCTAGTCCCTATGGGTAAATCCGAGAGTTCCTGTTGAATAAATTAAAAAATATATTTTTTTAAATTTTCATGTACAGGATGTTAAGCAAATGGCTAATGGGGAAAAAAAACCTTGGGGACGAAAAGCAGTCAATAAATTTATGAATCCAGTATTCATAAAACAAGTAGAAAGACAGTAGTTGTCTTGGTAATAAGTAAATATTATTTTGCTTGTATCACAAAGAATCAAAATGAGTGTACTGACCGAAAACAGTACCTTTAATACAGATTATGTGAGGTAGAAGAAAAGGAAATAATCTGTTTCATATTGATAAAACGTAGCACTATATACATAGAGCAATAAAACAATCTATTACTATGACACATGCATTACCAACAGTGATGTTGGTTATTCTTATGAAAAAATAAGGAGATTGTTTTGAATTTCGCGCAAAGTTACACGAGGGTTATCTGCGCTAGCCGTTTCTAATTTAGCAGCGAAAGACTAGAGGGAAGGCAGCTAGCCATCACCACTCACCGCCAACTCTTGGGCTACTTTTTTGCCAACGAATAGTGGGATTGGCTGTAGCATTATAAAGTCCCCCACAACTGAAAGGGCAAGAATGTTTTGCGTGACGGGGATTCGAAATTGCGACCCTCAGATTACGAGTCGAGTGCCTTAACTACCATGCCGGACTAATGATATTATATCCTCAATATACAGCTGACTGGCTAATGGAAAAAGACTACTGTTCATTACCATATAATATATTCTCTTTTACACAAATCTTTCTGATGAAATAGTACTAATGATGCCGTAGATAAATCGAACAAAGAGAATTTTGGTATTTCCTTTGTCAATGTAATGTGGTAAAAGTGAATTTATTAAATTTTTTTAAATGATTGAATATAATACATGTAGCAGGTATATACGGATTACTACTAATGGAGTCCATATATGAGGTGTAAATACATGTTTATAACTTTGTGTTTTCTTTCGATGGTCAAGGAAATATTTTATATTCTTTCTACATTTTTCAAGCATTTTCATGCATACATATTTCTAGCCATATTTGTATCTCGTTAAATAAAACAACAGTCAACATATTCTTAGGGGTTATTTCATCATGGTGTCACATGCATTTTCTCGTAGGTTTGTTTGTTTGGAATGAAGCACAAAGCTATATAATGGACTGTCTGTGCTCTACCCACCATGAGTATCGAAACCCAGTTTCTAAACATACCATTGGGCCACTTAAGGGCAATTTTCTCGTTGGAAAGACTGGTGTAAAGCATAGTACACTATGTAAAGGTTGACAGTGATTTTCCACATGATGTTCAGGAAGTATCTCGAGGATTTATCCTTTGTTGTCTTGCTACTGGACTAAGATTAGTTTTGTACATGTTATAAGCACTCTGAGACGAAAGGCATTACAGAATTTGGTATATAACATTATGAGTTATTAATCTGGAAGAGGTGAAATTCAATATCATTTACTCAGTCAAGCAAATCTTGATCTTCAGTAAAAGCATTGTCCAACTGACCTATGTAGGGCCTGTCATGGGTTCGTGGTTATGATTATTGATTAATAATCTGTGGATTGCAGTGCCAAAACCCAGCACCAAACATGCTCCCCCTTTTGGCCATATGCATATTATAATGTAGCAGTCAATTTCACTATTTTTTGGTAGAGTAGCCAAAGAATTGGAAATGAGTGGTGCTATCTGGTTGCTTCTCCTGTAGTTGGCAGATAAATATTAGAAATGTTGATAGATTCTATTTCTAACTTTGTGATAAACACACAAAACTGACTCATGCACTTGCCATTATGATTATTTTTAAAAATTGTTCTTGACTTTGCTGCACAATGTGTCCAGTAATTTCCTTTCTTCAAACTCAGTTAGATAAAAAAGAAGAAATCACATTCAACTTTGTGACAAATTTCCTAACATTTCTCAAGCTATTGCAGTACTACTCTTAAGTTCAAAGTAGTCAGTGCTCCTGAGAATGCTAAATATATATATATATTTTTTTTATGTTGAGTAATTCTGTATTGTAAAGCACTAAAACAAGTTGTATAAAATTGTACTTTTCTTCAACTACATAGGAATCATTAGTAGTGTTAATTACAATACTGAATGTGATTTTGTTTATATTTTTGTAACTTGTATTTTTTATTAATAATGTAATCAATAAAGCTGTAGTAATATCAGATTTGGAGGATTTATAGGATAAATTATGGAGTAATACTAAATTTAACAAAACTGACTAAACTTAAACAAACAAATAAGCAGACTGGATACAATATAAAAACAATATTTAATTATTTATCATCTAGACAAAAACACGGTGTTCTTACTTATATTCTACACTTTATGGTCGTTTTTCACTTCACTCATAAATTGATGAACTGGTTTTCTTCCCTCAAAATGTCTTCATACTATCTAAGTTTCTTAACACGTTGGCTCCCAAGCCTATATTGCTAATACTTTCCAGGACTCCACTAGTCATTTCAAGATTACGTTTTTTAGGAAGAGTGTAAAATTTTTATATCGTGTTAGGTAAGAGTCAAATACTTTTTAAAGGTCATTTTTTGATCCACGAACCACGGGTGGGTCGCATGGAACCTAACAATACATTTAATCTTACTGCCCCACATGACCAACCTGTGGGTCATACTAGAATTTCAGAAGCGTAAAAGTTTTGGAATATGAATCCATGTACAATAATATTTTTTTTTCTCTTTTTCAAGTATTTTTAATATTTTTTTTCCTATACAATATGTTGAAATATGAGTTCTAACCAATCTAATGTACCGGTAAATATTTTTTATACTTCTAAAACAAGAAAATCAAGATCAGATTCTTGAGAAATTGAGGAAAATTCAGATACTTAAAATAAAGGTTATGAAGATTCAGATTATGAACCTTCTAGTTACGAAACTTCATACTCAGAAGATGAAAAATCCCTCACACCTGAAGATTTTGAAAATACAGAGTGTGAAACTGAAGCTGAAACCAATGGTAATGCCCAGTAGCACACTTCATCTTATGGATGGCGCACAGTGAACAGTTCCATCCAAAAAACTTTTTCATTTATTGCCTCAAGTTCCAGACCATCCACAAATGCTATAGTAACACCTTTCGACGTGTTTTAGCTTTTGATGATCAATGATGATATTTATTATCTTGTAATTCAAAAACAAATCTCTACCACCAAATTAAGGCAGCTGGTAACACAAAGGTGATCGTGTGGAAATACACTAACTGTGATGAAATAAAATTGTTTGCAAAATTAATTTTTGTTGTTATATCAATTTATGTCTAAATAAAGTTATTTGCTTAGTCTATTTTTATATACTATATACAAATATCAGGTTAATAAAACACATAAAAAATTTAAGAAAAAGTAGATGGACTTGAAAAGTAATTTTGTCCTGATGTCCCACTTTCATCTTACATGTAGCCTTTGTGTCCTAATCAATAAATGGTCCTTTAAAAAGAAAAGTTTGTTTGTTTGTTTGTTTGGGAATTTCGCACAAAGCTACTCGAGGGCTATCTGTGCTAGCCGTCCCTAATTTAGCAGTGTAAGACTAGAGGGAAGGCAGCTAGTCATCACCACCCACCGCCAACTCTTGGGCTACTCTTTACCAACGAATACTGGGATTGACCGCCACATTATACACCCCCACGGCTGGGAGGGCGAGCATGTTCAGCGCGACGCGGGCGCGAACCCGCGACCCTCGGATTACGAGTCGCACGCAAAAAGAAAAGCAGAGCACGACTCGCTGGTGGGTGGTGTGGGAGCCACCCTGTTAATTAAGGGGAAAAGTTAAAAAAGAAAAAAACTAACTATTAAGTGATTGATTATGAGAACATGCATCTTTAAGTATATGTTAGGAGTTTATCTCGTTAACTATGATATATTTGAAACAATAAATTTATTGTATTACACCAATATAACATTTTATTACAAATATTCTGTTAGCACCGCCTAGCGAAATTATCTAAAACGTGCACACTTGTCTGAACTAGAAAGTATTTCGTCTTTGAAACGTAAACTCAATAGTATTATTGTAGGATACTTTCAAAGGCCTGACTGGTTACTAGGTAAGTAACTTATGGTATACGAGTGGGTGTTACTGTGCGATACCATAAGAAACATTGGTTCGTGTGGGGTTTGAACTTTTATGTAAGATTATTTATAGAGTACAAGTTTATCCTTTTGCTCTGTATATTCGCGTTTGTTCATAAATATAAGGAAGTGCATGCAGTATATATATATATTAAATTATCACATAAAATTATATAGAATATATTTACCTCCTTAATTTCCACTCCGAAAGAGTTGCAATTACGCGTGAAAATCATGCATGGTTTGTTTAGTGCTTTTGAGTTTCAAATCCATATTTCCAAGTTTTTAATGTTTATTTTCAATCATTTCATTCGAAATTAGATTTTTTGAAATGAAAATTGTAAAGTTAGTAAAACTACAAAATAATCAGTTTAGATGCACTGCCTTATTTACTTTACTGAATTTATTTAATACTTGTAACTATGGAAACCACACACATCTTTGATTCAGTAATATTGAAGCGTTTTTCAAGAGTCAATACTGTCAGATCAAATTGATGTATTGTGTCATGTTAACGTTTAATGTGAGAAACAATAAATTTATTGTTTTCTTAGTCACTTGAGCTTGCATGTAACATTCTGTGTCACAAACTTAATTTTCTTGTAATTTTGTACTACTGTGTGCTTAATGTTTGTGTTTTTAAGTAATATATTTATATTATTTATGTATATTATATGTATTCTTGAGTAGCTTTATTATTATCATTATATAAAGTAATATGGCACCAAGGAAGAGTAAATCTGCCAACCTGAAAATGGTAGCAAAGATTGACTCAAGTATGAGTGATTCAGTTATTTCAAGTCAAGGATGGACAAAGTTGAAGATCAGTGAATTAAAGAAAATGTGTGAGCAACAGAATTTGGATTCAACAGGCACAAAAGCTGTTTTAGTGAAAAGACTACAAGATCATGACAGTAAGCAATATAAGTCACATAATAATTTACCTGTTTTTATTATTTGCCTATTTTAATTGCTATATTAATAAGTACTGCTTGTTCTGAGAATTACATATACACATGGATCAGTGGACATATCATTATATGGATATACTTGACAATAAATTTGAAAATGCAAATTCTAATGTTTCTTGCTTACTTCCAGTGTCTTACCTTTCAAGCTAATTAAGACAGTTTTTGTATTAAAGTATAGAAATCTTTCTAAAGTTTAGTAATTGTGTCTGAACAATATCATACTTTTAATAAAAACTGAAGTTTAATTGTATACAATACAACAATGTTATGTATAGCATTGATATTTTCTATAAATGTACTTAATTGAATTTAAAATTTTCAGTGTTGTTTTTATTAATATTATTTTTTGTATGCTACTGGAAATGAATGCCAAAAAAAGCAACAATATATAGGAAACTATTTCAGCAAAATAATTAATACTAACTTCCAAAATACACATTTTGGGGTAGCTTCAGCCCCAGAAAGACTTGTATACTGCCACCCTTGCATGTGTATTATGCAGAAGAACCAGAACAACAAATTATGAACTTATGTAATGGATATTGTATTAGATTCTTTGTAGTTAAATCTATTAAATGTCATCAACAATTTTTGAATTCATGTACATAATGAATTTCATCAGCAAATTGTGATTAAATTACTTTATGTATTTCATAAATACTAAATGTATGTATTTTCTACATGTAATCAACAGAAAGCATACAAACTTACACACAACTGTTATCATATTATTAGCATATGTGCTTGTATTATTGGTTCAGCAGCAGTATTTGAGCATATATAATATATGGCTATTATTTTTTTCTTTTAGCACGTTTATGAGATTTTTATCATAACAATGTGACTTTTTATGAATAGTGGTATGTTATATTAGAAAAATCCAATAAATCTTAGTACTTTCAACAGGTGGGCTCATCTGTATAAAAAGTGCCAGAGTTATTGAAATTTTTGGAATATAACTTGCCAGCTTTTTGGCACTGCATGTTTTTTACAGTGATGATGTAGTATTTTACTTATACCAGTGCTTTGTCCTAACAGATTTGATAATGTAATTAAATTTTTCCTTTGTTTTTAAATTAGGATATATTTGAGACATTGTACATATATATATACACACACACATTGCAGGTAAAGCTGATGAACCTCCAGCTAAGCTTAAAAAGGAAGATAGTGAAGGCACAAAAATTAGAAAGATTTTTTGAAAATCTAAAGAATGAACCCTCCAAAAAAGGAAAGTCAAAACCAGATGAATATTGTCCAGTATCAAATACTGTAGAGGTATAAAATATATTTATTTTGTTATTGCTGTGTAAATCCATGATTTTTATTTCAGATCTTTTACCTTAAAAGTGTACAAATGAATTCTAATATTGGTACGTGAAAAATGCAATTATATTTGACCACAGAGCATTGTGAAATGTAGAGTATTTACCATTTAGTAGAGCCATTATAGATGTTTAAGTAACATATAGCTTTTTCACAGTTATACAGGTTTAACATGGTCTAAGCATTATGGTAGATTTTAACATTCTAGAATTAAGAGCTGCAATCCTAGAAATTAATATCTAAAAAAAATCTTCCATCAAAGAAAAATAAATTATTGTGTTGTGATAATGATGTAGTTAGGTGTTTTATTTTAAAAATTCTTGTACAATACATGCTTTTGATGTGATGTCTTATGGGTGGATACACATAAGTTAGTTAGTTTGAATTCTGGTTGTGTTATAATATATGATGTTTATATACAAAGTTGCTTAAGTTTTAACTAGGGATGGGAAACTGAATTGGATTCAAATTGATAACCTGTCACTTTTTTGTGAACCAAAATCGGAAAAAAAAGTTCAGTCGAAAAAATTTTAAAACATAAATTGAAATTTGAACTCAAAGTGAAATGATTATAAAAAACTGAATTGTAACTCGATTTGATAAAAATATTGGTTTGTGTTTTGGTTTTTTAGGGGAAACTTTTGAATATCTACTTTTCATTGGTAGAGGATCACTCTCTGCATCTGTTATTTCACCAATAAACCCAAATCATCAGGTCAGACTGGGCCTTAAATTTTTGTTTGGTGCACATTATATTGTCCATATCTCTTTTTCCCTATGTTCTTATTGATTTCATTCACTCTCTCCTTAATCTCTTCTGCCGTATTAAACCTCTTAAGGGAATGGTGCTCTTATAAAAAATCTGTTCAGCTTCCACTGTTGTAAGTTGTTAATTTCTTAGTGAGGCTGCTACTACTTGGAAAGTGAGTACTGACCGTATTCATAGATGTGTCAATACAGAACAAAATCAAGAAGGAAGCAATGTCTTTGAAACTTTTTGGGGATTTTAAAATTACTTTGTTGAGAGAATGACCCTTCCAAATCATAGCTCAGTATATATTTATAATTTGACCTCATTAAGCCTAAAATTGGCTTCCTTTGATACCTACATGAACAAAGTCTTAATGGAAGCTTGCTAATTAGAAACAGAAGAAGGGCTATAATGTTTCCCCTATGAATGAATATTCAGTTACTGTCATTTGGACCAAATTGAAATAGCTCTGAATCTGGTAAAAGTCTCTGATTCAGCAATGTCATTATAGTTTGTTCTTATTTGCTGTTTTTGGTGGTCCATTAGATGTTAAAAATGCAAAGATGGCTTGTTAAGACATATACCATAATATCTATTCATTACATAAAATGCTCATGAAGTTATTTATTCATTCAACAAATGAACATCGGTGTTGATATTGTCCCTACATCTGTGCAAATGAATCCACTGGGTTTTTATGTCTTTTTTTTTAGGAAATCAAATGTAATCACTGTTTTCACTTGTTTTTTCTTGTAATTGAAACATCTATACCGAGTGAGCCAATTAGGCTAAACTGTGGGGATCCACTTGACATCAACAAGCTCTGTTTTACCCAACCGAACTGTCAAAAGCGGTGCACCATGCTATATATATATGTAGTCTTTTATCACTCATCTGCTGTAGATAAAGCTAGAGAGAAATAGTGAATATTACTTAGAATATCTGTATATCATATCGAGGAAGACCTTTCATTTGCATATTTTGTCCAGTTGATATTTTTTTTACCTTTTTTCAAATACGGGATGTTATGAAACTAACGAAGTGTATTTATATTTCAGAATTGCTACTTCTCATGAACACACAAAAGCAACTTGCAATGTAACTTGTTGTACTATGGTTTTGAAGCATCCTTGTGCTACTAACTTAACCCAACATCTGGAGAGACACCATGAAGCAGAATTTGAATACCTAGTAAGAAGATGTGAAATTTCAACAATGAAAGGATCACTCCCACAAAGTGAGAAAACTGAAAACCACAGTAAGACTACTGGCACAAAAACCATTCATGAGTGTTTTTGTCCAACAATAAATATTCCAATGGCCATCAAAATGTTTAATAATGCTATTATTGAGTTGGTGTGTCTAAATGGGAGACCGTTTTTCTCAGTAGAGGACAGTGGTTTATGTAAAATAATTGATTGCAATTAAAAAGGAATGCAACACATAAATGGATTGGAATCAAATTTTGACATTAGCTGATGGAAAAGCTACAGAAATTGTAAAACAAAACAAGTGAAGAGCTTCAAAACAGAATGTTTTCACTGAAAAATTTTATTGCATCTTGTCTGGATAGATGTGTGCTAGCCATTAATGTCCAAATCATTAATAGAGACTCTCTTCAAATAAGAACGTTAGATGTTGTAAACTTTTCTTTTGCTCATTCGGGTGAAAACATCAATGAAATAGTTGTGAATGTGTTATTAACATACAACTTAAGTATAAATCAATTGTATTCTATCACTACTGATACCCCTTGGTGTGGATTCCTGTACGTGGTGAGGGGACCTCCCAGGGAAGGTTCTGTCCAACAAATCTCAAGATCCACATCCTTTGGTTTCAAATACAGGCATTTCTTCTGATACATCTTTTTCTCCAACCCCACGATGCAAAACAATCATTCGATTGTGTCCTCAGTCAATGGAATTCCCTTCCAACAACAAAGACCTGCCCCATCAACCCAGAGCAGGATCCGTGGAGGTCGATAGACCTTCCCCAAACAAGGACAGTAAGCAAAAAAGATGTGGTCATAAACAGAAGGGTTCTCCAGCCACTTCGCTTACCCATCATTAAAAATGGCCACCTTGATACAATGGAACTGTCGAGGTTTACGTTCTAATATGGATGATATCAAAACACTGATTGCTTCCCACCATCCTGTATGTCTTTCCTTACAAGGAACATTTCTAAAACCTGCTGATACAGTCACAATTCGGCAGTTTTCTCTGTACAGAAATGACAAGCTGTGTGATGGATGAGTGCATAGAGGGGTGGCACTTTTGGTTGATCAGTATGTGCCCACCCTGTCTTTGTCACTCAACACACCCTTGGAGGCCGTAGCCATCTGTGTTTCCTTGGGTCATACCATCACTGTTTGTTCTCTCTACCTGTTCCCTGGAGAGACGTATGATCAATCAGATCAGAGAGACTGGCCGTGGTCAATGCCACCCTACCCGCGTGCCCCGGTAGAAGCTGGATCAGGCAGACTGGTCCACTTTCACTGCTATTGCAGAACTTGATCCTGCCATTGTGAATCAGCCATCAATAGACAACTGTGTGGCAGCGGTAACTGACTGTGTTATACAAGCAGCTGCTTAGTGTATTCCTAAAACCTCGACACGTTTTCCACGATATCCTCGTCCGTGATGGAATCCTGTTTGTCACTTGGCACGGAAGGCTCAAAAACGGGCCTGGGATACTTTCCGTAGATATCCCACACTTTCGAATCACATCGCTTTTCAACGGGCCCGTGCACATGCTAGGTGGGTAAGACGTCAAAGCCAGAAGGAATCTTGGATTAAGTTCACAACTAGCATATCTTCTACCACCAGTTCCAAGGTCATATGGGACAGGATTCGAAAGGTCAGTGGGCATTACAATTCTGTTCCCCTCTCCATCTTACTCTCTGATGGCCAAGAGGTAGCTGATGTCCGGAGCATCACCGATACTCTAGGTGAAAGCTTTTGCCAGGTATCTAGCACTTCTGCTTGTTCCTCCACCTTCTTGGCCATCAAGGCTTGGGCAGAGCATTCACCTCTTTCCTTTCAAACTGACTGTCTCTTTGACTATAAGCATCCCTTTACACTGGTGGAACTGAAAATGGCCCTTCATCAGTCTGGCAGTACATCTGTTGGACCTGATGATGTACACTATGACATGCTGCACCATCTATCTCCTGCTTCTCTTGATATTCTTCTAATTGTTTTTCCTGATGCTTGGTGCCAGGCTATTATCTACCTTTCTCTAAACCTGGGAAAGATCCCAAGATTCCTTCACACTATCGTCCAATTGCTTTGACCAGCTCTGTAAGAACTTAGAGAGGATGGTTAATGCTCGTCTTGTTTGGTTCTTCAAATCAAACAACCTCCTCTCGCCCACCAAGTGTGGGTTCCGACGACAGCATTCCACCACGGACCACTTAATTCGACTTGAAACATCAATCAGAGAATCCTTTCTCAAATGCCAACATCTTGTTTCAATATTCTTTGACATTGAGAAGGCTTATGACACAACATGGAGGTATGGCATTTTGTGGGACCTTCATATATATGGGTTACGTGGCCATTTACCTATGTTTATTAAAAAATTTTTAATGTATAGGAGATTCCAAGTTCGTATGGGTTCGACATTTTCTTGTTCTTTTGTACAGGAACTTGGGGTCCTTTAGGGCTGGGTTTTCAGTGTCACACTTTTCAGTATAAAGATAAATGCCATCACTGAATAACTCCCTCTCACTCTTGCAAACGGGCTCTATGTTGACGACTTTCACATCTCGTGCCAGTCGTCGAACATGAGATATATTGAGTGGCAACTACAAACTGCCCTCAATCATGTACCGAAGTGGACTACAGTGAATGGCTTTAATTTTTCTCTCTCTAAAACCGTTTGCATGCACTTTTGCTGCCAACGGGGTATCCACCCTGATCATGAACTCCGTATCGGTGAAGTTTCGCTGCCAGTAGTCCCTGAGACTAAGTTCTTGGGGCTTATCTTTGACCGTAAGCTGACCTTTATACCACACTTAAAGCAGCTACAGGTCAAATGCACAAGAGCACTGAACATCCTCCATGTCCTCTCTACTGCCAGTTGGGGAGCGGATCGATGTTCTATGTTAAAGATCTATCGTGCTCTTATTCATTCAAAACTCAACTATGTATCAATGGTATATGGCTCTGCTAGACCCTTGGCCTTAAAGATGCTGGACCCCATTCATCATCAAGGACTTTGACTCTGCACTGGGGCTTTCCGCACCTCCCCAGTTCAGAGCTTATGTGTGGAATGTCACGAACCTTCTCTACTCCTTCGCCGTTTGCAACTGTCTTTACTCTATTCTTCGAAACTTCAATCCTTACCAAAGCATCCCATTTGGGGATGTGTTTTACTTTCTCAGTGGGCTTTACTTTTTCAAAACAGACAATCTGTCATTGCTCCTTTTGGCCTTCGCATCCAGGTGCAACTGGATGAATTGGGTCTGTCCTTTGAAAACATTGCAGAATCCACTGGTCAGCCCATCTCCCCATGGCTTATTACAGCCCCCAAATGTGACCTTTCTTTAAGTCATCTGAAAAAGGCAGATACTCCCGATTGGAAGTACCACCTTTTATTTACTGAACATCTTTCGAACAACCTTTCTATTCCAATTTATACGGATGGTTCAAAATCAGGTGACTCTGTGGGCTCTGCCATTGTTTAAATAAAGTAACAAAATTAAATAAAAAACATCAGAAAGAATGAGTGGTTTTCTGTTAAATGTGTATATATAAAGATTGTATATACACATATACAAAGCTCAAAGAAGAGTAAATAGGAGAAGGCAAATTCAGTGCTTCATCCCCAGAAAGAGAGAAGAAATGATACAGGAAAAATAAAAATGATAAAGTTGTCAAAGTGTGGCGTTTAAAAAATTAAATTTAGAAAAAGACAAATCATATATAGAGATAAAAATTCATCTTTCAAAACAAGTTGTAAATGCAAATATATAAAGTCATGAGTTATCATACTGCCACAGAAGAAATTAATAACCATTTTAAAGAAATATGAGAAACTGGGATTTAAATCAAAACTGAAATCAAAAAAGGAACTTGAGGCTAAAAATATTTAAAAAAAACTTGAATCAAAACTGAACTCATTATTTTTTTCAAATTTCAAACCAAAATCGAAAACTTGGATTGAAATTTTTTCAATTTCTCATCCCTGGTTTTAACTTATATTTTTATACATTATTGTACTACTTAAACTGAAGCTGAAAAGAATTAGGTAGTGATATTTATGACTTATGTGATAGCTGTGAGCACAAATCATCAATTTTTATATTTGATAGTTTTGGTCGTTTTTTTTTCACTTGAGAAAAGTGTGTGCATTTTTATTCATCTAGTATAACACATGTGAAAGAGTTGTTTGATTATTGTTAAGCATAAAGCTGCACGATGGGTTGTTTGTGCTCTGCCCATCATGGGTATCAAAACTCAGTTTCTGTCAATTTAAGTCCATAGGCATATTGCTGTTCCACTGTTAAGTGTATTTTTATTTAGTAAAATTATAGATGCATTCAAAGCAGTTAAAGCTTGGAATTGTTTCAGTTTTGTAAACATCTAATTTGTGTTAAAATAAACATCCTAATTTATTATACTATTCAAAAAATTATTTTTTATAGGTATTTGAAGATTTTGACTGCATGTTAAACCAGACAAATATTGGAAATAACAACAACAAATATTATGTTATTCAACTCTTGAAAGACAAAAGTGCTAACTCTTATTATGTATGGAACAGATGGGGACGAGTGGTAAGTTTTATTTCTGTTCCATAACTTCTTAAGAAAAACAAATAATATATGTATGACTTAGTTGTTTTCTATAACCTATTTTCAAAAATATTATTTTTCAGGGTTTTATTAAGATTTTGAATATTATTATTATTTTTAATATATGAATACAAGCATACAATCAGAAATAAATTGTGTACAATTTCTCTGTGGTTTTAAACTATTGGTTACAGTGTAAACCAAAATATTAATTGTAAAGTAAAAATTTAGACAAATATTAGGAATTTATAATTCAAAATAAACTAAAATAGTTTAAATAATCATTAATGAGAAGGTTATAGAATAATTTTTAAAAGTAATTAGATATTCCAGATAATTTTTCTTCAACACAGTCATGACTGAAGTACTGATATGAAGGAACATTTTCAGTAAAACATATTGTTTCAGTGGAACTTTTGGCTGGGTTGGCAAAGTGAGTTTGAGAACATTTAAGTTCCATTTAAGGACTGTAACTGTCTGTTGAAAGAAAAAGAGACAAGATTTTGGCCTTTATACTGAGGCTTTCTTCTTCAAACATAAGAAAATTATGTTTCCAAACCAGTTGGAGCTATCACTGAGGCTTTCATTGAGCTTTCTGAAGAGAACACCATTTCTTTGGTAAAATAATATCCCTCTAACAACTGTATTGTTTTTATTCATTTTTTACAAGTAAAAGTTACTATATTTCTAACTTTAAAGCAGTTTGGTCAAAACATGTGTAAAAACAATCAATTTCATATTCATATATTTAAGGTTTATAAGTCTAAAATTATAAAACTAAGCACAGCTATGTATAAAAAAAAAAGTACCAACTTCACCTGGAGTTTATCTATTAGAGAAAAATATCAAAATGAAGACATTGATCCAGATGATTTAAATACAGTTATAGGAAACTACAAAAAAGTCTTGTGGTATCAAAGATGGTATAAATTACTTGATATTTTAAGTAAATATGTTTCAGTGCTAGTACGGAGATATGATTAGCATCACTGATTGTCAGAGTTAGCTCTATTTTATTATATGCATTTAACACTTCTTTTTTTTTTTCTTGTAGGGAGAGCCTGGCCAGAATGCCTTACGAGGGCCTATGACTAGTCTGGAATCAGCAAAGTTAGACTTTAAAAAGAAATTCCAAGATAAGACAAGAAATAAGTGGGAAAACCGAGACAACTTTGTGCCACATCCTGGGAAGTACACACTTCTGGAAATGGATTCAGAAGAAACAGAGGATGATGAAGAAAAATTAAATCAGCAGGTTAATTCAGTACAAACGTACTGCCATTTTTTGATATATACTATTACAATAACAATATTGAAAAAGTAAAATAAGTAAGGATTAATTAGCTAAAATTTGGATATATATATATATATATTTTATGGAAAATAGATATCAGTTCACCTAACATTTCATTATAAACATTGGTGTAGTTAAATTTTACTTTGTCAGAGCCCTGCCAAAATATCATCACAAAGGGTATAGATATCAAGGGATATAAAAATATTCTCCACACTAAATATTTGAGACTGCTTACATTAAATCCAAATTGAGTTAGAAGCAGGAGAAAATGCTCAAATTAACCTGCTTTAAATTAAGAAGCAAAGCAAAATACCCCAAAACTGTGTTCCAAATAAAATCACCAACATTGAAACAACTTTTAAAATCACATATCTTGTTAATCTAAAATCTTTAATTTACTACCTCCTGTCCTGCTAACATGAACGTCTAAAAACCTGATTTTTGGTAAAGTGTTAGGTTATGAAAAATATTAATTTCAGGTGTAAATTGAATAACTTATTTTAGCTACATATATTTAGTTTTTGAAGTATTGGGACTCAGCTCCAGTTTCATGTGCTGGAGCAGTGTTACGATACATGCCTGTAAAAATACACCCCTGTTTATAAAAATGATAATGGTAGGAGGATAGTATATCATAGTAAAAAGCAGTCTGCTCTTGTCAGAGAGTGAACTCGAAACCCTACTCTTTTTATTAATTATTTTAGTACTGAGCTGTTTAGGCTTAAACTCTGTACAGATTATTTCTTTGTCAAACTGTTACAAGTTGCAAAGCTATTTGGTCAATAAAGTAATCGAAAATGGTCATATATATCCAAGTATACATACACATCATTACATACCTTTTTTGTAAATTAATTGTGTAATTAATTTAACAAAAATCTGTATGGAAGTTGCTAAGATTTGTACAAGAAAACTCGATGTATGGACAAATGTCAGATGCTGTAAAATAATTTTATTTATTACCATGAATGTTGCAAGAGATTGTATGTGAATAAAAAGTTTTGTTTTCTAATAGACAACAGTGAGGATATTTTATGAGAAAAGATTTGCAGAATGATTGAGAGTAATATTTAATCAGTCTTATTGACACCTTTTTTAAATCCTGTGTTTCATTAAAATGTGTTTATTATTATAACAGAGAAAAAATATTTTTTATTCATATATAATATTTGTATATGTTTATTTAGTTTTTAATCAATAAAGTTTTTAATTTCAAAAAATAAATATTTTGATCTTATTAGGCTAAAATGTTGTCACCAGCTAAGAAGTATAAACCCTCTCTTTTGGACAAGGCAACCCTAGATCTTGTTAATTTTATTTTTGATGAAGACATGTTCAAGGAAACCATGGAGAATTTTGATATAGGTATGCAAGATGAATGTTATGAAAACATGTGGGTAATTGAACTATAAATAAGAATGATGTAGTTTTAAACATTAATTCACATTTTTCTTTTGATTCAAACTGAAAAACATTTGGGTTTCAGTTGAAAAGTGTAAAATTCTTCTTTGTATGGAATGTTAGGACAACAAATTAGAGGACGGTAACAACCTTCACATAGTCTTTCTGTTAGTATTTTTCCCTGATAAACTTACCAAGGAATCTAGATGTCACTAAAATATCTCTGTGTCAAAACAGCAAATTAAAGGTCAAAGTAGTGAAAACAAGAGAGACCCAACTACTTTTCAATTATGATTTTAAAATGGGACATCACTTGAAAAACTAAAATCAGGGGTTTGATTCCTCTCAGTGGGCTCAACAGATAGCCTAGTGTGGCTTTGCTATAAGAAAACACACACATGCACACACTTGAAAAATAGCTGATTGTCTCCAAATATTTTTCTATAGGATTTTGTACAAATATCCAGTCACTTATAGACTTAAATATACTTTATTTCCTAAATATCCGGATGCTCTTGACACAGTTGCAATGTCAAAATCTGGGAAAATAAAAGTTTTAAAATATTAGAAGTGATTGAACATTTAGTGAATAAAGAAATGGTAAACTTCAAATAGAAAAAAACTATTAAACTGTTCAAAAGGTATTAAAAATTTTGTTTAATCAAGAAAAAATTATATTAATGTTGATTAAATTCACTGAAACATGATACTTTAGTGATATTTTTTTGAAAAGCAGGTACATGACTTATCTATGAGTTTAGAGGGATTCTGTTCATCTTCTTTGACAACATTGTGTTTCCCAAATATATATAGCCTCTCTCAGTTAAAATTAAAGTTTGTGAATTATGGAAAGTTAGTGATGATTTCAAATAAAAAATATTTTAATAACATTTTAGTTTTACAGTTTCATATTAATGTTAGAGACAACTGAAAAACCAGCAGATACCAAATTTAGATGACTTTAAATTTAGATTATTTGCATATTCAGTTTAGGAAATGAGCACCTGTTGAGTAAAAAAAAACAAAAAAAACCTGTTAATCTTAAACATACAGTCTCTAATAGGCTGTTTAGAATGAAAAGTTGTCTGGTTTGGCTTGGCAAGTTGTCTGATAGATAAGAAAAATTACTTGTTTTGTGTGATGAAATAATTTAATCATTCACTTGTTGATATCACTGACTTAGTAAAATACCTAACCATACTGTAAGTGTAACAGTGAGTATATTAAAGTTTTGATAATGAATTTTTTTTCTTCTGCTCTGGACTAAAAAGAAAGTCTTAAATGTTTAAAAAAAATTTTTTCCACTGAATATAATTAACAAATCTTTTGCCTTGTACCGGTGACAATATCCCTGCAGTTTTGTTATTGAACCAATGATATAATATCTTTGTGAAAATGAACCCATTGAATGTTGGTTTGCCATATAGGGTGTAGTCTTTTTCTGCCAGTTGAATGCAAATGTGCCATATGTGGGGTAAAACTTGCCAAATTTCTCTGGGCATTTAGAACAGCCTCAGTCAATGGGTTAATCTCTCAAATTTAATAAGTTTGTTTTTTTTCTATAAAGATGTTTGTTTCCTTAAATGTAACTTTCTTTTATAATTAGTGGATACATAGGTTTTGAAATAACTAACAGCAACTTTTCTTTTTCACAGATGTAAAAAAGATGCCCTTGGGAAAATTAAGTAAACAACAGATATCTAAAGGATTTGATTCATTGTTAGAAATTGAAGAAGTAATTAAAAACAAAAAGGTCAAACAATTTATCTTTTATGACTTTTTACTTTATGCATTTGAGAATACTATTTTGTAAGAACCTTTCTATTTAATGTCTTAACTTACATAAGAGACATACTGTAATTGTTTTACATACTTAATATAAAAATGTCTTATTCCTATGACATATTCTTAATGTGTTGAGTGCTAGTTTGTTTTACTTAAAAAGTGTCATTCAGCAAGTTTTGTCATTTATGTCTCAAGGATGTTATACCAATTATCAAACATCCTTTTCTTCTAACAATCGTGAATGACATAGATTAATGGTCAACAATCTTTCTGAAGTGTTCAAAGATATCTCTAATTGTAGAAGATAGTATTTATTTACAGTTATTTACAGAAAAATAAAGCTGTATGGTCCACTTTCATTACTACTCTAGCAGCATGATTTACACCATTGTTTACTTATGTTGTTACTTGATCAACAGAAAAAAAGTTCACCTTTGTAGTAAATATATATGTGACATAACTAAATTTGTCATCACAGGTATTTCTGTCTTTGGTAACTGATTCTTTGCAAAATGTTTAGGCCTTTCTCAACAGTTATATTTCTAATGAAGAAAGTTGTAATAAAAACATGGTTTAAATTCCTTTAGAAGATTTCATTTGCTTTATTCACTTGGTTATGAAAATTTTAATTGTTTCTTATACCAACATTAAAAATTACTTTTAGAATAATTAGAAGTATGAACAAATATGGATGTGCTATACTTTATTTAAGATTAAGTTAAAGAATTATAAGTTATCAGATATACAAAATTATTGTTAATACAGAGTTTGAATACATTATAATAAAATTATTTTGAACCCTTAAAGCATCATCGTGGTCCATGCTACCAGTCCAGTAGTGCTGTATTTAATGTCTTTGTGTTTTAAAATAGCCATACAGAATAATTTCCATTGTAAAAGACACTGTCATAAAGCTATAATGTCAAAAACATGACACTATCTACTCTCTGTTGGATTTTTGTAATACATTAAATGTATGAGGATAATAATTTTCCAGGCTACATTTTGAACAGTCTGATCATGCAGATATCCATATTTACTGTATCCAGTGGCTTGATTGGTATGTCTTTATATAAAATAGAATAAATATCCATTTGATTCATCAGCTGCTTGAAAGATGTTAAGGTTGAACTGATATGTTATAGAAACAACTTGTGTACATATGATTTATGTTATTTTATCACAAAGATATTGTTTTTTATTATGTTGAATACTGTTATCTGAAACATCTGGATTTTTCATCATTGATCTTTGTGGATTTTCATCTGTTACATGATATATCAAACCTTGCTTATCATGATTCAAGTATGAATTGTTGCAGGTCTCTTTGTGATTAGTTCTGGCTCACCAAGTTAATTCATATTCTTTTGTTTTCTAATGCAGTTAAGTAGAAAGGATATACAACCTTGGAAATCATAAATACCCAACGAGGACACATTTTTATTATTTGTCTTGTGTTAGAAAGAGCTGTAACATACCCTTCCCAAATTAAATCAATTTTCAGTAGCATTCCACTACTTATGAACTGCCCAATAATGGAAAAATGTAGTTCTAATACATTTAATTACACAATGACTTTACATTAGCTTTTGTTGCCAAACGACTTGCTGACTTGCAAATTCAAAATCTTTTTAATGTAACATACCCATTCCCCTGATAAGTTTTTTTAATGCATTATAACAAGAGTTGTTGAAATTCTGTGCTAAAATTTTCACGAATCAGGAACACTAATGATGTATTGTATAATTACTTGATATCAGAGAACTATTTGATTTTAAATATATACATGAGATTATATTTTACCAAAGTAAGTAAGTAAAATTTTACTGATATCTGAATTAGAAATAGTATAACTTCTTCATATGTTTTGCAAATTACTTGAACTTTTTGTCAATTAGCAGGTAAGTAAACCAACTGTATGAACTTTTTTAAACAGATGCAGTTTTTTGTAAATCAAGTTGACACTATTTGAAAATTTATTATTTATAGATTTTGGTCTGAAATTTTTAAAACAGAGCAAAAAAGACTTGGAACAGCTGACTAATCGTTTTTACACCCTCATACCTCATGCATTTGGAAGACAGCGTCCACCAATCATTGATACTCTTGAAATGATTCGACAGAAAAAGGACATGTTATTAGTATTGAATGACATAGAGATTGCTCAGAGCCTTTTGAAAGAAAGGGATGACATTAAACAGGTAAATCTACAGTACTTTGTATGTCATAAAAGTCAATGAATGGATGAACAAGGTTTTTAACTTGTTGAATAAACTTCAGGTTTTCATGTCACTTTGAAAAATTCAATTTTGTAATGTACGTAACTAAAAAAATATTCTAGAATAATAACTATCGACTGTTTTAATCAAGTAATAAAAGATTACAGTTTGAGGCAAAATGAAGTCTACTATTTATAATTTACTGAAAGTAGTTCATAGAAATAATAAGTTTAATCTGTTGCTTATGCATATTCTGTTATATTTTTAATTATGTAGTTTATAAATGAATTATAGACAAAAACAAATTATCAATTTTCAGCTGGTGGTAGGTTGGGCTCTAATTATTTTGAAATAATTGAAAATACTGCCATTCAGCTTTCTTTTGTGCATTTTAAAGCATCATCATGGAATTTTTTAATATTGTAAATAGTAAAGGTTTTGTTTCTTAAGCAACCTGTATTTAATATAAAACCATCAACTTGTACTCTGAATATATATTTTTTTATTTATTCTGTTGTTTGTGTAGTAAAATTTAATTTTGTTTAGTGATTTTAGTATTATAAGGAATTACTGATGTTTTGCTCTCACGTTTAGGTTTTA
The DNA here is from genome assembly GCF_004210375.1 of Tachypleus tridentatus. Classification (NCBI taxonomy): domain Eukaryota; kingdom Metazoa; phylum Arthropoda; class Merostomata; order Xiphosura; family Limulidae; genus Tachypleus; species Tachypleus tridentatus. The sequence continues at coordinate 81,556,125 of NC_134837.1, forward strand.
TACTCTTATAGATAATTTAAGCAGTGTTCATGCTTAACAAAGTAATGAGCAGTAACTACCTGGTTCAGACTAATACTTGAAAACTAGAAAGTTTTTGGTGGAATAATTTACAAAAATAGCTCAGGTAGTCAGAATAACCTTTCAGAAGACCTGAAGACAAAAGCCATGAGACTTTTTTCCTAAAGTGTCAATAGTAACAAGACAGTTGCTGCTCGTTTTGACTTTGTTCACATTTTATGCTGTTTATGAATATGGTGCTTTGAATCAAATTTCTAAACTCCTGATCCATTTAAACACCCTTTTTAATATTCTGATATTTATATTAGGTATAATTAGGTATTTAATTTCAACATCTATATTCACATGTTCCACATTCTAAAATCTAAATCTAATAAAAGTAATTTTTATAGTTTCATAATGATTGAATGTGATTTCTTTGTATGCAGTAAGTGAATAAATATGAAAGTGATAGAAAAGATATTTAGTAATTGCTTAACCATAAAAAAATAGGTGGTACTACAGTACGAACTTTTTGAGAAATCAAGAACTAGAAAATTATTTTGTAAGCCAATTGTAACTTCAAATTAAAATTAATTACTTATTTCCTTTATTCTTTGTAATATACGAGGTCTGTTCAAAAAATACGCGGACTGACGTCATAAAACAAAATGTACTTTATTTAGAAGTTACAGGTCTGGGACCCCTTCAAAGTACTCTCCTCCCCAATGCACACACTTGTTGAAACAGTCCTGGTACGCTTCTTTTGTAATGTCCTCCAGCTCCTTCGTCGCATTTGCCTTAATCTTGGGAATCGTCTAAAATCTTCTTCCTTTCAAGGGTCTTTTGAGTTTGTGGAACAAGAAAAAATCGTAAGGAGCAAGGTCAGGTGAGTAGGGGGGGTGGGGAAGAACAGTGATCGAGTGTTTGGCCAAAAACTCACGAGTTCTGAGGGCCGAATTTCGCAGCAACGCGGTGCATCTTCAATTTTTCGGTCAAAATCTCATAACAAGATCCAACTGATATCCCACACTCTTCAGCAAGCTCCCTGACAGTCAGACGTCGATTTGCCCGCACTAGGGTGTTGATTTTGTCGACGTGTGGGTCGTCAGTTGACGTGGAAGGACGTCCAGGACGCTCATCATCTTCAATCGACTGTCGACCATCCTTAAAACGTTCATGCTACTTGAAACATGCCGTACGCTTCATAGCAACATCACCGTAAGCCGTGTTAAGCATAGCAAAAGTTTCAGTTGCAGATTTTCCAAGTTTAACACAAAATTTCACAGCAAGTCGTTGCTCCTTCAGGTCATTCATTCTAAAATCCACCAAACGAAAAAAATCGCACTTCACTTAAAACCGCGTAGCTAATACACAAATGAAGATATCTGCAATCGGGAAATGGGGTCGTAATCAGCTGATCTGTGCGAACCTAGTGACACCAAGCGGATTCCTCTGGAACCAACTGGAGCCGCGCAATTCAAACAGTCCGCGTATTTTTTGAACAGCCCTCATAAATTGATAATGATAATTCATAATAAGTTTGTTGTGCTTGTATCTCTTGTGTAATTAACTTACATTAATTAATGTAATGTATGTAAGGTTGTGTATTTTATGCATGAATAGATGACAGAAAAGGGTAAAATGTTTATTTATATTGTTTTGTACTCCATAATCAAAATTGTACAAATGATCTTTTAAATTATAGCATTTTACAGTTAAGATTATCGTTTTTAATTGAAACAATGAGTGTAAGTTTTTGAATTTTAATGCAGAATGTCTTATTATTCTTTCCTGTAACTCTTGAACACACAAAATAACTTTTATAATTTAACAAAATGATATTAAGGAAAACTTGATAATTGAGTATTAATTAAAATATCTTTTTCTTAGGATTCTGTAACCACCGATTGTCATCCTCTCGATATTAAATACAAGCTTTTAAAATGTAATCTTGAACTTCTGTTACCAACGGCAGACGAATACAAAGTAAGTCAGAAAAACTTTTCAAAGCAAGAAAACCTAACTGTAGCTTTTTGTGTAAAATATGCTTGTTTAAAGATGATACTTTTTCATGTATATATTTTCAGGTTGATGTAATGGCTAATATATTAAAACCCTATAACTACTCTTAAAATGCATTGTTATGACACTCAGCTTACAGTTCAAAATTTCTTTTTTTTTTCAAAATGGAGAAAACAAATCTTCATTTTTTTAAAACCAAAATGATTTTTAATTCAAATCTTTTTGAAGTAAAATGAACCAGATAAAAATATTATACTTCATTTTATTAAAATAGTTAACTTTTAACTTTAGAAAAGCATTAGAAATACTTCATTCATTAAAATAAGTTTAATTTTATACTTTTTCGGTCAACTCAGCATCAATTACAATAAACACATAGCTTTATAAACGCTATATATATAATAACACTAGCCGACAAGTATAATAATGTCATTAACACTATGGTCATGGTAACTTAGGTTATGTAGTTTGTCTTTTAGGCCACGTATTTAGATATCAGTACCTGCATCTTGAACAGTGATATTAATGTACTCCTAATTACAACATTTCTTAATTTCTTACGACTTAGTGGACATAATTTACTATGATAACTTTTAAACTTAAATTTTAAATAAATGAAGAAAACATCTGAATAAAGTCTTTAGTTTTCATTTTTTGTTATATTCTGTGTAGCATTGACATTGAAAAGCCCTCCAGTGGCACAATGGTATATTTGAGGATTTACAAAACTAGAAATCAGGTTTTGATACCCATTGCAGCCAGAGTAGAGATAGCCCTTATGTAGTTTTGTGCTTAATTTTAAACATATAAACAAACAGACATTTAAAAGTTTATTTTAAATTATGTGATGAATCTGTTGTATGTTCAATTTGATCAGCTCTTGTATGATTTAAAAACACTTTTGTTACTTGTAATTTCTTGTAGGTGCATAAATAGATGTGTCCTGTTCATGGTTTAGTTTTGTTTTTTTAAAGTGGTATTTTTTTTATTCCAAGCATTTTATTCAAAATGTTTATTGTTTTAAAACATGTTATAAAACTTCTGATTTTCTCCTTAAAGACAAGAAATATAAACTTATGGTGTTATGAATTAATAATAAATATTAAACATTTTTTCCCAAAAGATAATGGAATATATTGTAGAAATATTGTGTAATTGACACACCATTTACTTATTTGAACAGCACATTTTTCATCTGTGTAAAAATGGTAGATATGTAGCTGTTATGATCGAGTGTAAAGTCAACTCCAAAGTGTGGTTTATGTGAAAGCATAAATAATATTCTATTTACAGATTTCCCAAAAGTCTGTTACTTGAATTAATGAATATGTATTGTTTATGGAGGAGGATAGCCATGTTGCCATATAGTTGTTAAATGAACACAAATGAATGATAACAACATGTTGTGACAAAATAGTGAATTTTATCACAAGCTTCTTTTACATTATATAGTGAAAAAATATGAAGCTCTAATAATTTTTTCACTAACGTTGTCTACTGGTACACAGGTAACAGATGTTATCTACATATATTTCCAGATAACTTTGTTGTGGTGTAGACATAGATATATGCACATTACCTGTATGTGAATATAACTAGGTACCTTCCCTATAGTCTTACACTGCTAAATAAGAGATGGCTTGCACAGATAGCTCTCTTGTAACTTTGCGTGAAATTCAGAAAACAAACAAACTCAAAACAATAAGTTAGTCATAAAAAGATAATTAAGGGAAGTACTATTGACATGATCCATGGAGATGAAAAGAGCTTCTAATTGAATAGAATCAGATGCTATTTCATTCCAGCATTTTTTAACCCTTTTAGAAGATGTTATTACTAACATTATAGCTTTAATCTGCAAAATATAATAAATATAATAAAGCTTACTGGAAAATCAGAATATTATTGTACAACTCCAGCTTATCAAGAAGTACCTAGAGGCAACTGGTCCTACTTACTTGAAGCTCCTTGATGTGTGGAAGATGGACAGAGAAACAGAGGTGAGAAATGTGTGAATTAGTAGGACATAACCAATAGGTTTACTTCCAAGTATTTATTATTATATCATTGAAGTCACTTAACTTTTCGTATAAATAATTCTTCTAAAGTACAGGTGCACTAACTGTTATCCTACTCAATCAAATCAAAGTATTATGTTATTTATTAGGTTAATATTAATAACTGATTCTTCCACTAAAATAAAAAAAAAACTTAGGTTATTTCAGGTGACAAAGTCCACATTGTGACCAACTGATAAATCATTTTAAGCAATATTTATTCTTTTTAGTTCAATGTGGTCAGTAGTATGAAATATTTTTTGATGGAACAGTGGATGCTGTTAATTATTTTAAGAATCAATATCTTATTGATATCTCTCAGATTTTTCTTCCATCAGTGAAAACCTGATCATTTGAGTTATAATTTGTGCATAGTTCTCTGATCTTCATGTGGATTAGAAATCAGAAATTAACCCCTGCTGATAATTATTATACTTCCATTCTCTACGTTTATCATGATGCATTACTACTCTGCTTCAATGGTCAGCCTTTAACCTTCAATCTTTCCTTGGTTAATAAAGCATTAGTTTAGCTTGAACTTCACAGTGACTTTTATCTTTGTCAGAAGTTGAAAGGAATCTCCAGTGAAAGCACTATGCCTCTGTTAACTATCTACATCCTCTCTAACTCTTCAGTCAAAATGACTGTTGAAATCTGTAAATATCTCTGCTTCATCTGGCAGTTGCAAAACACTAATGAGACTATTGCAGGTAGCAGTAAATAAGTAATTTGACTAATTAAACTACAAATAGTAATATCTACATATATTTCCACTACCAGTGGTCAAATTGTTACAAAAAAAGAAGACTATGGAAGACAAGGTATATATCATTATATTTTCAAAGAATGATGAACTCTTAACTAATATAAGCCTATACTTTCAATGGGCTAAAAAAATAATTTATAAATGTTTTATTTATAAAGGAGACTTCTGAAAGCTTGAGAAAATTTTAAGTTTCACTTTTTTAATTTCCTTTGCAAATTACACTAAATAAATATTATGCAATGAGACAGTCTCAGTTTTAAAATATTTTGGAGTGAAATATTATTAAAATAAAGTTAGAGTTTTTAACATTTTTCTTACATATTGAAATTTACTGTGCTGTCTGTATAAGAAGGTCCTCTCCACTTGTAATATGGTTAAATAAATCAAAAAACCGTATGGTAAGAAAAGATGCTATGTTAAGATTTGAGAGTTTTTGGTTTTTTTCTTGTGAGCAAAGACATAATAACTGTGTGAAAGAATCAATTATGAGACTCAGTATGTTATGTCTTTTTATTGCTGGATGTCAAACTTTTTTATACTACATTCATTATATGTATTGTACACTCAAATCCATCCATTGATAGTAATTAAAAAAATTAATTTTATTACTCATTTGTTATTTATGTTGTACATTTAAAAACTGAACATTCATCTTTTATTTTGGGCTTTTTGATAGGGTTCAAGATTTAGTGCACACAGTTCCATCAAAAACAGGAAACTTCTATGGCATGGTACAAATGTTGCAGTTGTGGCAGCCATCATGAAGAGTGGGCTGAGAATTATGCCTCACAGTGGTGGGCGTGTTGGAAAAGGAATTTATTTTGCATCTGAGAATAGCAAATCTGCTGGATATGGTAAGGATGAATATTAGGGTGCGTCAAAAAACAAAAAGTTGTGACACTCAGTCGCTCGCTTATAATTTGATTCCATTCAATGAAAAAAATATGCTAGCATAAAAATCAATCCAATACATTAATATTTAGGGGTTGCGCAATGCGCACAAAATAACAACGTGCTTCCGGAACCAAACGAAAAGTTGGCATTAGTGAAAGGCTAGCTTCGGCTTTAGACAGAATCCAGATCAGTGACCGAAAAGCTGTGCAAATTTTGCTTCCTTTTGCAGCTCATATTGGACATAATATCGAGGATCTTGCCATTAGCCCAAGTTCCATAAGGAGGAAACAAATTACTAACCATTCTCTTCTAGCAGTTGAATTGAAGGAAAGTTTTTCTCCAAATGTTCCTTTGACATTACATTGGGATGGTAAGCTGATGCCTGACTTGGTTGGCAGAGAGAAGATCGAACGTTTGGCAATTTTAGTTTCAGGTGAAGGTGTAGAGAAGATTCTTTCAGTGCCCAAGATTGATAGTGGGGATGCAAATTTAGTAGCTTCTGAGATTGGATCAGTTTTAGTAGAATGGAATGTAAAAGACAGAATTAATTTGCTTTGCTTTGACACCACGGCGACCAATACAGGATCCAAATCTGGCGTCTGTCTGAGGATTGAAATGTTACTTGAACGTGAGCTCTTGCACCTTGCCTGTAGACATCACATTTTGGAGATTCTTCTGAGCACTGTATTCTCTACTCTCGTGATAGAGACATCAAAAAGTCCAGATATTACTTTGTTTTTAAACTTTAGAGATTGTTGGCCTAAAATTAATAAAACTAAGTACATAACAGCAGTAGAAGCAATGCCACTCCGAATACAGCCTTGGAAGGATGATATTATTCAATTTTGTCAGAATCTCCTTCAATCTTGTCAACCACGGGATGATTATAAAGAGCATTTGGAATTAGCTGTCATTTTTCTTGGATCTCTTCCACACGGACGTTCTTCAGTTTCTTCCCGTACTTCTGGTGCTGTACATCGTGCACGATGGATGGCTCGAGCAATATATTCTCTAAAAATTTGGATGTTCCAAGAGGAGTTTGGTAGACTGCAACCACGGCCTGCTTCATCTCGTGTTTCATTTAACGCACATTTCTGCAGCAAACTTGGCGAGTTGTGTGTCTTTATAACTAAACATTACTTGCTCTCATGGTTTACAGCTAAGGATGCTTCTGTGGCAGCTCGAAGGGACCTTACACTGCTCAAGGAACTTGCACTGCATGAAAATCATATGGTTAAGGAAGTTGGTACAAAGGCAATGAATCGGCATTTATGGTATTTATCTGAGGTTGCAGTTGGGCTTGCGCTCTTTGATGACGGTGTAACGAATAGCGACAAACTCAAGATGGTCTCAAATGTGAATACCGTGAAAGGATCTCCTAGGCCAACTCCACGTTTAACAGTTGATGCTGCAAGCAATGCTGTTTCCAGAAAACTTCCAGATTTTTTTACCTCGGCAACAAAGAAAATTTTCTACCATCTGGATATTAGTAGCGCATTTTTATCATTACCACCGAAAGAGTGGAGCACCTCCGAAGAGTACAAACAAGGAAAGGACAGAGTAAAGAAACTTTTTGTGACAAACGATGCAGCTGAAAGAGGAGTAGCTTTAATTCAACAGTTTATGGCAAAGGGCCGCACCAAGAACGAAGATCAATTTCAGTATATGATTCAGGTGGCAGAAGAACATCGGCGAACATAATGCGAAGGGGGCAGGCAAGATAAAACTTCAATGAAATAAATTTTTCTTTCAAGTTTTATGTTTTTTGCTAATTGTATAATCAATAAATATTAAATAATTTCTTTAAATAATTTAATTACCATTAACAATGTAATGTAGGGTAAATTTAAGGAAAATAGTGAACTTTGTGAGGGATGCTCAACCCCTAAATATTTCGCGATTGAAATGAAACTTTGTCTATGTTCTTTTCTCATGCAGTGGTACAACTGAGCAACTGAGCAAAAAAATTTTGACATTTTAATTTTTATCCTTTATCTGCTGATGCACCCTAATGAATATAGTTGGTTAGTAACAGCAGTGTGGAACTAAGTTTCATAGCATTAGAGTCCTGGCAGAATGTGTAAGGCATGTGACACTTGACATCAAGAGTACTAAAAGTAGCATAATTACATATTTATCATTTTAAAATTACAGGAAAAACACAGGAATACCTTTTTCCCAGATAGTTAATGAAAGATAAAACTACTACTCAACCAGTAGTTTAAAATAAGCCAAGTTGTTGTATTATGAACCCTGCTAATTGTAATACAATCTTATAAAGCTTTTCACAGTTCCTGCCATTACAAATACCTAAAGAAAAGTGGCCTTTATTGTATGTAATGTAAATAATAAAACTTTTTAATAATATAAACTTTTAAACTCTTAAAATATTTATAAACAATATTTTGCCATTTTAATGTTCTGAAACCTGATACTGAACTGGAGTAATCAATGGTCACACAGCCTGAGAGCCTGACTCCAGTTCCTGAGAGAAAGTAACAGAGTATATGTATAGACAGTTTTAAAACAGCTCTGAAGTTAATGACAATGCTTGTATTAACAGCAATATAGTGGATGAAATAAAAATTATGATGGATTATGGAAACTTCCTTTAAAATAAGTCAAGTTGTTGTATTTTTAAACTTTATACAACCACTGTTTGACAAATAAGTATCTTAGTTATGTATGTTGTATTCATTTTAAAATTTCTCTCCACATTAGTTTATAGGAAAATAAACAAAAGAGTGTATCTATCTTTTTTCATACCCATTTATAAATTCTAAAAATAAAAAATAATGAGTTACACAAGTCTGTAGTCTGCTAATTTTTCATTTTGTAGTTGTGCTGTTAAGATATACTATTATGTGGATGGTTAAAATGTAAGAACTGAAAATTATATGAATTTGGCACCTATATCTTATTATTAAATATTAAGGTCTTGGGTGTTTATCTCATTAATTACTATAATGCCTGACTAGAACATCAGTAATTGTGCAATTAGTATTGTTAGATTGATGTTGCTAGGTGTTTAAGCCTACCACTATTAGTCAGAGAACACGCAGTTTACAGTCATTGTCTTGTATTTCTTTTGTCATTTTTTTAACTACATTTTTGATGAAGTTAACTGTGAGATCATTAAGTAATAAATTACTGCATCAAGTCAGCAACTTTCATTTGTAAAATGGAAGATGTAGTTTAATTGGTTATTTTAATTTTATGCATTGAAAATGAAATTTATAATCATTTTAGCACAGAAAGGTTAATGTAAATTATTTAACTTACAATGGCTATATAGTGGGTCCCAGTCATGGTATTGGTATCATGTTCCTGTGTGAAGTTGTTCTTGGAAAGGAAAAGATCATCACCCTAGATAACCCAAGTTTGGTGAAACCTCCAACTGGCTTCGACAGTGTGTTAGCTCACGGATGCAAAGAGCCAGGTAAGTATATCTTAAAATAACTAAATGCTGAACCTGTGATAGTTTGTGGATACTTATAATATACGAAATGAAATGAAAGATATGCTATTGCTTGTTGAAGTCTTTGAAATGTCATAGCTGCTTTATGAATTGTTAATCTGCAACTTTATATATGCTGATAGTATGATTTTAAGTGAAAAATCTACTTAAAAAACACACCATTCTGCATAAACACAAGACAGATCTGATGATTATAAATCAAAGAAATGTGCATAAATGTCATGAAATCATTAGGAATAGTTTTTGAATGACTTACAAAAAACAAACTAACCAAATTAAAAATAAAATCAATTATGCTTTAGTAAATAAAATATTGTAGTTTTTCTGTCATACTCTAGAATGTGTATCAAGGAAATTATTTGAACAAACATTAATACAGGATTCAACAACATTCTAAAAGCATAACCTCTCTGTTAGTGTTTCACCTAAAGAATGCCACTTTTGGCCAGTTTTTGGATTTTGGTTAATGTGCAAACAGTGAACAGTACTTGAGATGACATGATGAAGATTTAATTTTGGAATATAAAAATAAGCTTTGTGTAAACATGCATCACTGAATAATGCTGAGTATAACATCATTCTCCAAAGGAAGTTTTGACAATGCATACCTCATATTCATAAAGTTTAAGGGCTTTGTGGCTATAGAAATGACTATATAAAACTTGTCATAATCTTAGCTGACATAACATTTAATTGCCATGGACTACATTTTTTAATTCTAATATATTTTAAACCATCTTATCTTTTGATTGTTTTTCATACAAACTTTATGATATTTTTTCATAGTATGTGCATACTGTTTTTTCATTGGTTTAGCTGTCAGTGGAATAAAATTTGTATTAATAACTTGTGTCAAATGATACTATAAGTGGTTTGAGACCTGTGTTAGACAGCTAACAGCTTACATTCAATTCTGAATTTAGTATTTCCAATACAGTAGTTTTCTCTGTTTACAAAATTAGTTTTTCCATCATTTGGTACCCTCTGTATGTAAACTTTTTTTTTTATAATGCATGCCACAAACCTTCTCTCCACCCCATGTGAACCAAAGATTCTAATATATTTCTCATGCAAATCAGCATATGTCATTTCTCCACCAACAGGAGAACACCACCATCACATGATGCATGTGACTTCCTCTATGTGCAACTACTTGATTTTCACTTCTCATTTGACAGTGATTAAGTTTAGATGTCTTTCTTTTATTCCAGTTCTTCTATGAAGCAATTTACTTTAGTTTAACTTTCATTTTAAAAGCATTTATGTACCTATGTTTTGCCATCAAATCCTTTGCTTGGTTTTCCATGTCAATGATTTCTGAATTTAATATTACCATTTTGGGTCCATCTTATATGTCTGATGCTATACTTCAGAATTCACTGTGTTTTCCCACACTCTACCTGAAGATTCTGTTCAACCCTCATAAGCTTTATTTATTTTATTTCTCAGATATGTTCCAATTTCTTATGACCCAAGTTCTTTCTTTTTTACATGATTCTGCCTCCCAACCTTATTTCATTTTTCCCTCATCCTCTGATATTTGAGTTCATGCTGAGCATGTCATCTCCCACTTGGGTGATAGCATCAGTATGCCTCATCCCCCACAGGCTTTGGATCAGTCTGCTCTCTGTTATCACAGGGTAGGCTGTCCTTATCTGGATCAACAATTGTTGAGTTTGATTTTGCCTATTTCATGGGGACAGGTCCCAAATCACCTGTACATCTGATAGGTGCCAAGTATTCCCATTTTTGTCTTACCACGATGGCTTTATTGCACTACAATAGCTAATTGTAGTATAAAGTAATCAGAAACATTCACTGTTTTATTTACTGTGTGCACAAAATGTTCATAAACATTTACTGAAATAATAAAATATGTTCCTGCTATTGTGTCAGAATAACACCAGATTTGATACTGAATTTGTGTTTGAAGTATCACTTAAGACTTATAATATTTCTTATTATACAAATAATTAAAAATTTCAAAAACTGAATTTAAAAGAACTCATAAGTTCAAAAATGAAAATAATTATAGTATTTATTTATTAGCCTTGTCTGAATAAAGAAATGAGAGAAATGCTTCCAATAACTAATAGTTGGGAAGGTTAGAATTTATTAAGCATTGGAGGATTGCAGTGCTAGTGAACTTATGATATGATTACAAACAAAGCTTGATGTAAGTATATTATAAGCTTTTTAAGACATTTGGTGGTATTTTGTTTTTTGTTTATTTACAGATCCTAAGAAAGATATACATCTAGAACTAGATGGGGCTAAGGTGACTGTACCACAAGGAAAACCCATTACTATGCCTCAGTACAATAAAAGCAACTTTTCACAGAGTGAATATTTGGTATACAAAGAAAGCCAAGTTAGGCTCCGATACCTTCTAAAATTGAAGTTTTGAGATGTAAAGATGATTAAGCACTAAAATTCTTGTTAGGTTTATGGGAATTTGTAGTGAAAAAAAATGTAATAGTGAGCACTTAATATATATATATATATTCTTGTTGTAAGTAGCTATGTTTCCTGGATTTTGAATGAAGGGTGGGGTGGGAAAAAGGATGAAGTAGACAGATGGATTGGGAGAGTCAGGGAAGATAAATTACAAACTTCTAAAGTAGGATCAGTTTTTATTCAGAACTCTATGTTAGCAAGGTGATCCACAACTAGAAGCTTTCAAATGTTTTAAGTTTTTTTTCTGTAATTGACTGTAAAGTTAAACAAACTAACCAGAGTTTGAATGATGATTTATTGAAAATTTCTCTCATTGGCAGTTCCCTGATATTGAATTTGTGGTATTCCATGAGTTCTAGTTCTATTTTGGAAATTTTTAGATAGGTTTGACAAATATTTATGACCAAGTCTTTCTCTTCCTAAATGTTGGTAGCAATACTAAGAGAAAAGTAAATGTAACTGTTATTCTGTTACTAAAGGCATTAACCTCTGCTAATTAGGTATGTAGATACTTTTGAAGTATCTTTCAATTTGGAAACTTGGGTCATATCCATATTATTCTTTTAAGATCAGAGAAACCCAAACATGCTTCAATTATCCACTTTATTATATTATAAAAATGGATTAGGGACAGAGAAAACTAAGTGTGTGGAAATATAAAATTTTTAGAATCATGAGTTATCTCCAACAGTCATGATTAGATCTTTTTCTCAAAGAACGTTTTTGTTAATGTTTTGTTAAACATGTATTTAATGAATTATATTTAGTGTTTTTCTATTTAAAAATGTTTTATTTCTTCTGTGACATGATTTTAATATTGATTGTTCATATTGTAACCGGTTTCAGTTCATGTGATTACAGCTAAATATAAATTGTTGTTTTATCATTTTTATTTGTGTGAGAAATAGAAGGTATATAGAAATATATATTTTATGCATTTTATTATTGTTGTAATTTGTAAAATCATCAATTTAGAAAGAAGTTATATCCAATATGCAATATCCCACAACATGTTTTTATAAACACCTTGTAGGATTTAAAATTCTATTTAATAAGCTGATAAGAAACAAGTACCTTTTCTAACTTATCTGTAGAATTCAAGTGCTTGTTCATCTTTTTCCATCAATGTATTGGGTGAGAAACCAGATCTTAAGAGTTATTAGTAGTTTTGTTTTCTCAGTATGATTGTCAACAGTCAAGGTCAATGCCAACAATGCAAATTAGTTTTGTCAATTGCCTTGCATTGAACAAGTTAAGAAAATAAACGTATATATGAATTACTATATTTGTTGTAATGATCATAGTGCTGTGATATTGTTAGTGTATTATTAACCATATAAAATTGTGGAGTTTCCTGGAACCACTTGATTTATTTTTTTGGAGAGTGAGGCACAGTCATGTAGCCGTACAAGATATTGTCCAATTTGGATAATATATGGATATGTTACTTCTAAAGGCATGTAAATACTGGGCACGTTTTATTGCTTATGGATACCCTTCAACATCGGGAAACATTTCCTGATTATGGCCTGCACCTCACTGATATAACTAGTCAGCTATTACGTTGTTTTATACTTGATAAAAACTTGCATTTATATGCTTGTAGAATATGACACATTCAAACAGTATCCAAATTGTACAATATTTTGGGTGGATTCATAGTTGTAATTCATCCTACATATTGTTGTTGATAGTTCTCCTTGAAGAAAATTAATTTATTTCTCTGCCTGAAAATAATATATGTGTATTGTTAATTTTTACTTGATTGTATAATACATGAACTGGATGCTGGCTTTCCATAATTGATAAGTATTACAACAACTTAAATAATTTTTTAAGTATGAGGTTTTACAATGTTTGGTAGCACATTTTTAAACTTACATTGTATGTAATTCAGCAGAACTTTTCTGTTCTTTATTGCATCAAGTACTACTAGGTATTTCATAGTGTATAGTTTGTGAGGCTTTATATCAATGGCAGCAATTATTTTATTGTGAGTAGGTTGCTACATAAAATGATACTAGGCATTTTATCTGTTATATCAAACAGCAGATTCGTCAAGATATTTAAGCTTATATTCCATTAACTACAAGTACCTATCACATGAAAAATTGGTCTTGGTGATGTCAAATAGTATGGTGTTGATACTGTATCATATTAATTAGTCCTTATGGGAATTTGTTTATAACATACCTTTCTCTATTCAGAGTCTATAGGTTTTCACAACGTGAAGTATTAAAGGAAAAGTTAACAGTTTTTTTGTTCATGTTATGTGTCATAACAAAGAAGCTACAAGTTTGCTGGATAAATAATGTATTACTCTAATAATTTATAATCCATTAATTACACGTATTGTGCTACAACTCTGTAGACCTTATTAGCATAAAGTGTTGCACAATAACTCATTTGGTTCCATACTAAATAATGTGTTACACCAAAATGTTGTAAGTTTTTATTGCATTGTTTTTCAAGGTTCATAGGATTTCATGACACATGTTTTTGATGTATTACCCCAAGATTCTCTGGTTTTTATCAAGATTAATGTACAAATAGGATCAATTTTGACTGAGATTCAAGTAGTTTCTAGATGAGAATTTTTTCTCACAAATATCAGGATTTTAATGTAATGATGACAATAGTAAGCTAACTTTAATTTAGTTACCTAACTCTTTCACTGCAGCTGAGAAATATATGACCTCAGCCAAATAATGATTATCCCAACCTATAAGGTCCAGAAATAATTTTTTTTCTCTTGTAGATTTACTTGGAAAGAAATAAAGAACTAGTTGTTCTTCAAAGATTATAAAATTACTTTTACTTCCTAATTTACAATGAAGCCCACATAATTATAAATGTTTATGATATTACTTGCAACATCCTTGATCCCTTTGTATCCACTGCATGTTACTTAGTCTTATAGAAACTGATGAAATCCACTCAGGTTTTGCTGTACTTTACAGATATACTGTTTGTCATTCTCAGTCATGGTAGTCCAAGTGTAAAACTTCTAGAACAGCATTTTTATCACCTAACTAATGTTGGTAATGGATTTGCTGTCAGTTTTATTATTATGTATTTTATATAGTAATAATATAACTGTTATATGAATATATAGGTTTTAAAACATTACTTAGATTAGTAAACTAAATAACATTTTTATGCAGAAAGAGTTGATATGGGCATATCTGTCAGTGGTATTGTCATATAATACATAAGGCAGAGGTAAAATTCTTTCTGAAACTATAGGTCCTGATTTGTCATTATTTTCTTGTAACAAATAAAATAGCAGCACTTCAAATCAAATAATTGTATTAAATTTTACATTATAATTAGATTAGTACAATTTGCAAGAGTAAATTTTGATAAATATTGTACAATATTTTTCAAACATTGACACAGAATCATCCAAAGAATACTTCAACTCTACGTGTTTGAAGGCAGTTTGTACAAATCCCATATATTCCATTACACTTTGTAAAAAGTAATTTTGATAACTTAAGTCATTTATTAGTATGTATAATTGACTGCATACTTCAACAATAAATATAATATTTGAAAAATCAATATTTAATTTGATTTTTACTTGAAATAAATGGAATTTAACATTTAAATGGCTTTTTAATCACATAATGGTTATTTGAAGTTTGTGAGTACATGTGAAAATTCAATATTTAGAGGTTAATATAATCAAGTTCAGTTGCAAAACACAATAAAAAAGGAAATTTAGAATTATATTTTAATCAAAATAATTTTATAGAAATTAAAAGATAAGTCATTGAAACTTTGCCAACTGTTATTATACTTGTTCCAACTTTCTTAAACACAGGTATAAATTATGATAGAACACATGTTCTGAATGATAAAATTCCCCCTTTTACATTTTTTATTATTTTTGTGAGTATTATAAATAATGTACACTTTTTTTGTTAATCAATTTTGAAACCACAAATTCTTCAAATTAAAATAGTTTAAGAGTTTGTATATTGATTAGAATGAAACACCTGTGGCTTCTTTTGAAAATAAAGACATCACTTTTAAAGTCCATTTTGACTTGAGTTTTTGACTATGTTCTTAAACTACATGCACAAATGCATAACTCAAATTAGCTAATAGGAATTTACAAATTATCTTGTTTATTTTAAGATTTTGGTCATAAGTTCAGTGATAATTGTAATTGAAACTGAATTTATTCCTTTGAAAATATTTTGTGTGTGTTTACATATAGAATTGAGTTTGGATAAAACTGTTGCATATATATGTATGTTTTTTATACTTCATCCACAAGGAATAATAAATTACTGTAATACAAACTCAACAAATCACAATTTTATCTGCAGTTAAATTTCTACTTAGTTACCAATGACTTCACATACTGAAACAACACTAACAAATAGGTTATACATGTGTGTAATGAGTTCTACAACAAAAACATTTCACATTGTGGTATATAAATATATCATGTTTTTTACACCTTCCAATCTTAATATAGTATTATCTAAAATTGATCAAATACTCTATGTGTAGATTTTACATAACAGATGCTCAAGGAAGTTATCAAGTTGAATTTATTTTAGTTGTTTTTATTTATTTATCATTCTATTGACTTCACAACTGTTTTGTCTATGGAAAGAATGAATCTAATGCTGCATTGTATATGCAAGATTGTAGGCAACAGGGTATTTCTAGTCAGTTGTGATCTCAAGGTTACAGTCTCCCTTATGTTTGAATGAGTAGAACCAGTCACCTGGGTAGCACTAGTCACTGTGAGTAAGTATATCATCACCTGTGAAGTAAAGTATGTTAAATGTAAATGTCTTATAGATGTTTTCAAATAAAGGTGAAGAAACAATAGTTCTGATCTTGAAAAAGCAAGTACATCCACTATGTTTATGTGTGCTGTCACAGTAAAGAATATGTTTTTGTACTTTAAATTGTGTTCAATCTCTTCATTTCATTTTCATGAACTTTGGTATATCTTTAATAGGTATCAGGTAGACCTGAATCTTCTGTTATGCAGTGGTCTTATTCTATTCTAAGAATATTCAGTTTTATGTAAATATGTGGTGTTCTCAGCTTAAGTTGATTACTTCATAGAGTTTTACATAAGACTACTTTACAATAAAGGTATTTTCAGGATAAATTATAAAGTAACACTGAATTAAACTAAACCAACTGAGTTCAAGCAATGAAATAACCAGACTTGACACAGTGTGTTATACAAGATGAAAACAATACTTTATGTCCAAAATATGGTGCATACTTGCATTAGGATACTGGACAGTCACCTTCTACTAGACTTGTGAATTGATTAGGTGGCTTTTACTTTTAGTATGTTTTGTCTTTAACCAACTCATATAATGTTTGTTTCTTAGTCCTCTGCTGGTGCAGTGGTAAGTCTACAGATTTACAATGCAAAAATCAGGGGTTTGATTCCCCTCAATGGACTCAGCAGGTAGCCTAATGTGGCTTTGCTATAAAAAACACACACATATTTCTTAATTAATCAGAAACACTGGACTTACCCATGGTGACTGTCACTACCCCATAATAAGTCATTCTTACATTGTTTTGTACTTTATTTTAATTAACGTTTTAATACCCATACCAGCCATCTTGCGAATACATTTTTACTTCAAGTGGGTTTCTCTTCATCACGGAAAAGGTTATTCTTAATGAAACATAATAGTACTACATCCAGTTATTAATTTCATTTCTGTTTTTGAGTGAACAGTACACTAGCTTTCTAACAAGAAGATAGAGGGTCAAATTTTGTTTCCTATCACTACAAACAGTCCTTTTCCATACTTCCCTGAATATGGAAGCAGAAACATGAGATATAAATTAATGAGAAATAATGTCTAGCTAACAAAAACTTAATAGCTCAACTTACATGATACTATAGGCTAGCAATCATGACAATTATTCAAAACTTCATTATTTTTAATGTCATCATTTGGAAAATCTTGAAATACTTTAATAAGTATGTCAAATGTGGGATTCTTTTATTTTAATAGCCACCTTATTTGTGGTTTCTGGAAGAATAAGAATATCTGATTATCAAAGATTTTCTTACACTATGCAGTTAATATTTGACATATAAATAGACAGAGCTTATTGTAAAGACTTAAGCAATTGTTGTATTATTGTAGTATTTTCAAGTACACAAATTTATCTTTTAGTTAGTATGTGCAAATAACTAGACCTTCAATCAGGAAATGTATTATGGAGTAAATCTAAATTCTGGCTGATTGAGTGTGAGGTAGGAAAGAGACTGGACATAATGATAAACAAAAGGAAAATCTTTATTTGCAAAAGTAGTCAGCATGACAAGTATACTGAACGGAAGACAGGTCCTTCATCACAGGTAAAATAAGTTGTAAAGCTTCTGTTGAGCTTTCTGAGAATTTAAGGAGTCTTTTCCAGAATAAGAGATTTTGTAATGCCAGTCCCTTCAGTGTGTATGCACTAGTTACATTACTTTTGGTCCTTTCAATAGAAAAATACAGAAGGTTATATGAGAATCTGCAAGATAAATTATGAAGTAATTCTGAATATTGCTAAAAGTAACTGAGTTTCCACTAAGAAATATTACAAACACATTATATGTTTGTGTACTTTCATTGTACACTATACTGTTACCTTTATCACAGTTGTAAATTGAACAAGCTGGCTTCACTCCTTCAAGACTTATTTCCAAACTGACTAATTCACTCAAGGTGATGTTTCTGACTGCTCAAGTCTCACATCACATATTTAAACCTGTAACGTAAATTCTCCCTGAAGAAGCCAGTGCTACCAATGTTTGTCATTCTCACTCAAACACAGGGAAGGCTGTAATCATAAAATAACACTTCACCTATAATTGAAATACTGTTTAAATCTGCACAACATGAGGTATTACAGCCATTACTCTCATGGGCAGTACAGGTTTGACATTAATAGAATGACGGAGGTATGAAAGCAGCTAGAACATATTCAATATTTAGCAATGTGTCATGTGAAAATTATAAGTACCTAAATTTTAAAAAACGTTTTAAAAACTACATTAAAATAAGAAAGTAGAGAATGAGTGACATGTCCTTCCATATTAAATTTGTCTTCAAGTCAACATTAATTTTAACTGTAAAACTAATTAAATTTACAAATTTGCATGGTTAAGAAGTATAGCTTTCTTGTATGTAAACAAATAGTGGGATTGACCATCACATTAGAACATCGTCAAAGGTGAGAGAGGAAGCATGTTTGGTGATGGGGATTTGAACTCATGATCCATAGATTATGAGCCGAGCACCGTAATCACCAGACCTATTATACAGCACTTATATTCACAGTACATAGGGAATAACACTAAATTAATACAAAATAAACAGCATAATATCCATCAATGCTGATTAAGTTCATAGAAAAAAACAACTGTATCAAAATGAACTTTTAGTGTTTATATGACAAACAGTAATACATACTACAAAGCCTCTTTCAGTGAAATTATTCAAAACATGAAGTAAATTCCTTTCAAGTAAATATAAACCATAAGATCATTCTCTTTACAGACATGCATATTTACAAATATATTTCCTTGACTGTGACACTAAATGAAATGCAAAATATATTTGCTAGACAATATTTAAAATAAAGTACTGAACTTAATATGCAGCACAACAAAATAAGACCTTTACACAAAATCAGAGCATGAAACAACTTATGTTGAAATTAAATTAAATTGCATTAAATAAGCACAAAAAATGAACATGATGGATACTAATAACCCTTTTAGTTGCACAAAGGAATAATATAAAATATTAATTTAACTATATGGTAAAGTGAAATAAACTATTTATATAAAATACAAGGCAAATCCTTTAGATATAAACAAGTGAAGAATATATAATTGATGCTTGAAACCATCAGTACTTGTTAAAACTTCATAATTGTAGAATTGAGGAAAATAACACAAGTACAACATTTATTCACAACCACAGTTTCGGCAGTTAAGGCATCGTCAGTTACAGATTAAAATGTTTCATAACATGATTTATATGTATGTTTAAACAAAGAACCAGAAGTGACCTTGGCATTCACTAAAGATAAGCAGAGAGGAGGTTAAGTTGGTTTGGTGTTGTTTGGAACCTTTTCTGGATTTGTTTTTAGACTTCTATTTATCTCTACAATTTCCAAACCATCTAGTTGTTGTTTTTTACCTTTTTCACAGATATTTCTAATTTTGCATTTTTTTTCTGGATCACATTGGTGTTTATTTTTACCAACTTTGTCCAGTGTCATTATTATACACACACCAGGAAGACTCTTAAATTATCTATTAGAATTACTTTCTTCATTTCCTGGAAGATTTTGTCGTTATTTGTTGATCCATTCATCTGACACTTGTCAGGAAATTTGAAATTTTTACCTTAAATAATCAGAAAGAAACAACCAACATATTTCAAGATGATACATAAAATCGGAGAATTAACATCAATAGTTTTTAGTCAAGTATGATTTATTGTTCAGCCTCCACTGCGTGACGTCATGCCTCTCCATCCAAAACGTGTGTTCTTGAGAAGATGGCACAATCTGCAAATGTTTATTTAAAAGTTTAACACTCATTAGTTTTCAAATGTTATTTCTGTAGACTGTTTTATTTATTTAGACGGCCAAATGAAATGATGAGATCACGTGATGGGCATGACTTAAATACTAGAAACGTTTTGAAAACTTATGAAACAATTTGGACCGTATAAATGCAAGTTAGGCTAAGATAAATTATCTTTGACTTGTGAGTCTATTACGGTATATGATTAATTACTGTGTAAATGAACTTATTAATCTGCTGCTGTTAAGTACTTGGTTTTGTAAACATTGGGTTTCTATTTCAGCAGAGTGATATAACTACAAGAAGTACCACAGGCACGAGACAATTAACACGTTTAGTGATATCATTATATTAGTATCTACTGTAAACGTAAGCTTATGACTGAAAATTACTAAAGCTAATTTATAAAATATTAAATTTAGGAAGTAAAATTATTTCATTATCATTAAGAACCTGTTCAACAACAATACTGAAGTCAAGAGAAGATTATTTCAAAAAGAAATAAGACCAAAACTTAGCTTCAAAATATGCTCGAAGTGAGATCGAAAATTTGCTGTTATGATGAAGCAGTATGTAAATTATAAAAAAGAATTAGTTTGGCTTGTTTTGAATTTCGCGCAAAGCTACGCGAGGGCTATCTGTGCTAGCCGTTCATAATTTAGCAGTGTAAGTATACAGGGAAGGCAGTTAGTCATCATCACCCACCACCAACTCTTGAGGTACTCTTTTACCAACGAATAGTGGGACTGACCGTAACATTAACACCCTCACAGCTGAAAGGGCAAAAAATTAGAAGAAAGAGTAAAAGACAAAAATGTAAGAGATATATTACATAAATGAAACCTCTAAAAGAATTATGAGAAAAACATCTGATTGAAGGAAATTATGTGAAACACAAAAAGATATAATTGAAGTAGAGAAAAAAGTACAAAATGTTATCAATGAAGCAAAAGATAAGCTCAAAACGACACAACGTACAGAAGGATTACTGCAACATAACCAAATAAAGTCTAAAAAACATAATTGAAAAACAGACGGACATAACTGAAATACAAAAGGGTTACAACATAAGAATGAAAGAAGCCATAGGAAATATACAAAATGGAGTAAACTAGCAAAAATATCTAAACGCAATCAACAATTTCAAGGACCAAGCCAGCTATACCTCTTTTTGCGTCCACTCAAGAATTTCTAACTTAAATATTATTAACTGTGCCATATAAAATAGAAGAATCCCAGGCCTACACCTGTTATCACTACTGTTATGCCACCTGTAACTACAAATCATTTTTGAAATACTCCAGCTACATTGCTTTCTTATGAACGTGCATAGTACAACGGTTAACAACATCTCCGTATTGAAAAACAACAACAGACCAGGGTACCATTGTGAGTCTTATGAGGAACAGATTTAAGTCATTTAATAAAAAGCAAAATAATGGTCTTACTGTTTATTTGCAAGAGTAATCTATAAAATAAATGTAACCGCTATCAGTAACTGAAGGCTACATTATCAAGTAAATTTTGAGTGTAACGTGAAAATGAACTTTGTGAAGCAAAGTTTAAGAGTAGAAAAGAGGGAAAAGACGATTAAGCTAACCGTTCTGAAAAAGTGGAAAAATAGGAAAAATTGTCCAATTATCTGATTCAGATAATACACGTAAAATAATGGATTTGTGGCATGTGACCAATAAAGAAATGTTATAGCAGATGTGAACATGCGAATTAACTAAAAGCAAAGTAGAAATAACTCTTTTTTTAATGACATACGTAGACGTGGCAATGAAAACTATGTACATTAAACTTTCAAATAAACAACTATAAGCACAATTTGCGTATCACAGAATTGTCAGTTAAAATAGTGTGGAAATACCAAATCCTCCTGATAGAAGTCTAGAAAAACTCGAAGGACAGAAGGTGTTCGAACTGCAATGCAAATAAAAAAGCCTGTAAGAAATATTAATTGCTGCTAATGAACGACAGAAAAATAGAATTGTTATAAATGTATAGAACATAAGTATTATAGTTGAGAATATGGTATCTCAAGAAATGATAATAATTGAAAAAGAAGATACCCTGAAAAAAAACAAACCCAGAGCAAATTACCCTGAGAGGAAAACGGAAAAACTAACCAGATTTCAAAAAAACAACAACAATAATTAGCTGGAATTAAGGGTCAGAGTTCAGCTGTGAATACTCAATATGCTCTAGTGGAGATAAGAATGTTTCGAACTAATGAGTGAAAGTAAATAATATAATACTGTGTCAAACACACTCTTTTTTTATCCAATGTTAACGAGACATTTTGCTTAATAGTTGTACTCTAATAACCTCTGTAAGTCGACATGATTATGTTGTTGATGAGATTATTGATGTGATATACCATGATTTCACCCCAGCTTTTAACTAGAAGGCTTTGCAACCCAGCTACACTTGCTGTTTTAGAGGTGTGATTAACAATATTCTGACCTAGTTCTACCCAACGGTTTCTATGGGATTACAATCTGAAAACTTTTCTGGATATAGAAACCTTGTAACGTCTTCCTGGTCGAGATAATACTGTTTGATATGTGAGCTATAGTTGGTGGCATTGTCAACCTGGAACACAAGATTATTTCTAATCCTTGCTCTAGTATATGACTGAAGTATCGTCTCCATTGACATTTCCTCTAACACAGAATAGCAGTGGGAATAGGTGCATCTTGTCAATGGGGGACTATTTCACAAAATAGCCAGAATAATATGCTGTTTCTAACCAAGAATCAGCAATTCTAACACGGAATCCAGTAAGATAAGTTATTTCAAGGTTTTGGGATGCCTATGAACCTTCACTTGGATACGAATGGAGCTTTAAAACAACTTTTTATAAATTTATTTCATGAGCAAGAATATGATAACACACCCTCTTCATTCAGTAAGCTCTTGGAGCATCTTGTATAGTAAAACCGTGAGAAATGTGTAATACAACGATACATAAAATATATATTATAATGAGGTATAAATTTGATGTTAATTATTTTAAGTATCACAGATATACTTTGATATATTGTTTACGCAGAGTATTCTTGATGAGTACACTGGAATGGATGCAAATGCCTGTTACAGAAAACACAAGTGTAAAGGACGACGTTACAAAACTCTTCCGTTGTTCGTATTTAGGTCATATAAGATATATATTAAATGTAAATGTAAATCTGACATTGATAATTCGATATAAGTTGAAAACATCTTTTTTAAAACTTCATGCTTGATGTTGCAACTCAGCAATACTAAACAGTAAGTTTCGGAATCAGGAACCTAGTGTTTATTTAAAGATGTCCACAGAAAAATAGTTTCATAAAACTTGTTAATGTGTTATAAAAATAAACTCCTAAAGTGGACGTGTTTTTTAAAAGAAAGAAATTTTTAAAAAATTTGAATTTCGTTTTATATCTTAGGGGCATACTTCAATGATGTTTACAACTATAAAAGAGCCAGTTAAGTGAGTATAGTAACTATGAAAGCAGGGATCGTTTGTTTGTTTGTTTTTGAATTTCGCACAAAGCTACTCGAGGGCTATCTGTGCTAGCCGTCCCTAATTTAGCAGTGTAAGACTAGAGCAAAGGCAGCTAGTCATCACCACCCACCGCCAACTCTTGGGCTACTCTTTTACCAACGAATAGAGGGATTGATCGTAACATTATAACGCTCCCACGGCTGAAAGGGCGAGCATGTTTGGCGTGACGGGGATGCGAGCCTGCTACCCTCAGATTAGGAATCGCACGCCTTAACACGTTTGGCCATGCCGGGCCTAGGGAGTGATCGATTTTCTGTTTTTAAAGTTGTATATTTATTTGTATTTAATGTTTTTCAGCTTTATTTTCATTTAATAAATAAAAATAATAAGGATTAATATAGATTTTTTTTCATATAAACTAAAGTAAAAGGGAAATCAGTATTTTAAATGCAGGGATATCGCGGAAAGTTCTCAACGAAGAAATTGTTTAATTTAAAATGCAATAACAACAACTTTTACAGCAAGCAAGTTCTAATTTTAATTATTACAACATTTTAATGTAACTTTTACAATGAGTCGAAACATTGTAATAACTGAAATCGAAACTCACCCATTGTAAAGTTGCCGTTATTATATATTTGAATTAAATCTTCAGTTCAAAAAGTTTCTCAGATGGCTCATTGGTAAATTTAGGAGCATATAACGTCAAAAGAAAAGTTCGATAGTCGTGATGAGTAGAGCACAAATATCTTACAGTGTTGTTTTGTTTTAACAAAAAACAAACAATTGGGGCCGGCATGGCCAGGTGGTTAAGACACTCGACTCGTAATCTGAGGGTTGTGGGTTCGAATTCTCGTAACACCAAACATGCTCGCTCTTTCAGCCGTGGGGCGTTATAATTTTCAGCCAATCCCACTATTCTTTCGTAAAAAAAAGTAGCCCAAGAGTTAGCGGTGGGTGGTGGTGACTAACTGCCTTCCCTCTGGTCTTACACTGCTAAATTAGGGAAGGCTAGCGCAGATAACCCTCGTGTAGCTTTGCGTGAGTTTCAAAAACAAACAATCAACTTAGGAACACAGCAACACAATGTATGAAAATTCGAGTTATTTTTTTCGTATAAACTCTCAGACTTCTGCCGAGCCACCGGAGAAAGGAAACATAAACGAAAAATTTTGTTATTATTTCTACAAAAATACTTCAATTGTATAATGCTCTAAATTTCTATGACGAAAATTATTTTTTGTTAGAAAATTACATGTTCACATGAGTTTTTTATAACTTTTATCCGGTGTTGAAGCTCAGAATAAGATATAATTGTGTCTGTTAAATTGGTTATTTACAAAATTTCTGTTTTATTCAGTTATTCTCAGTTATTCTGAATTGTTTTTGAATCTCTTACAAAGCTACTCGAGGGTGTCTGTGCTAGCCGTCCCTAATTTTGCAGTGTAAGACTAGAGGGAAGGCAGCTAGTTATTACCACCCACCGCCAACTCTTGGGCTACTCTTTTACCAACGAATAATGGGATTGACCGTCACATTATAACGCTCCGACGGCTGAAAGAGCGAGCATGTTTGGCGTGACAGGGATGTGAACCCGCGACCCTTAGATTACGAGTTGCACGCCTTATCCCGCCTGGCCATGCTGGGTCGATATTAAAGGTTAAATTGTATAATATTTTTTTATTAATTTTAAATTCTAGAAAAATAAATTATCACGTATCGTGCAGTTTGCAACATTTTGAGAATAATTATAATATTTATTATTTTTCTTTTATTTGCACGTCACATCGAGATTTTAGTATTCTTTTGCGCAACGTTTGCAGTTTATGACGCTAGTTTCTGTCTATGCTTGTGCAGTTTGATATGCATTATTGTGTTATTTATACTATATGTACTAGTTTGATGCTTAACATGTTTGAGGGCCCGGAATGTCCAAGTGATTAGAGCGTTCGACTCGTAATCTGATGGTTGCGGGTTCGGACTCCCGTCACACCAAACATGCTCACCCTTTCAGCCGTAGGGCGTTGTAATGAAAAGTCAATCACACTATTCGTTGTTAAAATAGTAGCCCAATAGATGGCAGTGGGTGGTGATGATTAACTGCCTTCCCTCGTCTTACACTGCTGAATTAGGGACGGCTAGCGCAGATAGCCCTCGTGTAGCTTTGTGCAAAATTCAGAAACAAACAAACAAATAACATCTGAGAATACTTCTAAGAATGAAAATTTAACACTTTAATTTTTTATATTTTCATTGTATAGCACTGCTCAAAATACAGTGTTAACAAACTGTACTACTTGTTTGCTAAAATTTACAATAGACGAGCTTTGATCGAGGGTGGAAAAAGAGGTCGCCAACCGCACTAGATTGATGTGACGTCAGACCTGTATTTGCTTTAAGAAAATAAAAAAATAAAAAAGTCTGAAAATGGCGGCTCCGTACAGTAATATAAGTAAAATTGAGGGGCAGACTTGGATTTCTTGGGCTGAAAGTATCGGATTTCAGAGTCCGAAAAGTGAGTATTAGAAATACGTATTCTTTTAACTTTACATAACTGAGGTATAACATGATGATTTTTTCTAAACGTTACAACCGAACTGAAATGTATATGAATAATAAGGTAAAGTTGGATTTTTGACACCACACCAGCTGAGAACGATTGAATTGCCTCTCGAGTACGATTCAAATTTGTAAATATGTGAGTCATCTTGTCATGCTAAAATTTACAGTTATTTTAATATAATTGTACAAAAACATTTTCGTACTGATTATAGAAAAACGTTTGTCTTGCCATAGGTATTAAGAAGTGTATGCCATCTCAATAACGAGACAAAATTTATCCGGAAAAATGACAGTAGTCAAAAGTGTTATAAATACAAAATTACAAGTACAACCTACAAGTTACAGCTTAAAAGTAAAACAGTGTTATTAGCTTTAAGTTGAGGGATTTTTGCTGCGTATTATTGTTGAATTTTTAAATTTATTCTGAACCACCACATATTAATTGACAAAAATAACATTAACTTAAATTCCAATGTATTTGATGTTATTTTTGATGCATTGTTTTTTATGGTATAAATTGTGTAGAAGTCTGTAGAAAATAGATTTATGATGAAAGTCAGTTTGAATATAGAATCTGTAATTTGTACCATAACTACAAATTTTCCAAGTAGTGTCAACAAAAATTGAACAAGTTTTAGTTTTATAAATTAATATATATTTGTAAAATCTAAGAAGAAGAAAAGTAATTGCATTCATTTTTTCAAAGAATTTATCCCTTTATTTGAGAAGTGGCTGTTGTAGAACTTTCAGCAAAAAATCTGTACACTGTGTTATATTTTATTGAATTGTGGTGTCTAATATGTGTATTCATTGGAAGATCAGGCTACTGAACAGTAGGGAGACCTAGAGAATTATAGTTTCCAGCTATGGATGTACCTAAATGTGTAATCACAATTACAAATATGTAAATCTCCCATAAACAAAATGCAAATTAGTGTACACCAAACAACAAATGAAAAATATCTAAAGTACCAATACATGTTGAGTTTGCATGATTTATTTCAAGGTAACTGTGTTCTAACCAGTCGTAAATCAGTTTTAAAACATTGCAATGGTTGCTAATCGTAATAAATCACACCATAGCTTTTTTATGCTCTATTTTGGGCAGTTTTGTTAGATTCAGAACCATTTTTTTATTTGAAAAAACACAAACAAACCTTTAAAAATGTTTAAAATTCTTTTTAGAAATTGAACTTCCTTCATTTGTGACAGCATGACAAAATAAGATAAATGGAGATTGTAAACAGATTATATGTTTTCTTAGCAACAGCTTGCTTTGTCATATCATCAGTTGTAAACACACAATATGTTTACAAGAGTTTGCTATATATCATGTTGTTGGATGTGGCTAGAGCAAAAGAACATTTGTAACAATAGTATGGGATGAAAGTGGTGTGAACGATGTATCAATTACATCATGACATGATGTAAACTGGTGGAGGTTATTACTAGCTATGTATCTGTCAATCACAATATTTCAAGTTTACAATTTAAGTAATTACAGAATCTCTCATATTTTCATAGGTACATATGGTATAGGTAAGCTAATGCTTCATCTTTAACATATGGTTATTGACAGTTTTAATTTCACTTATCTATACAACATGAATCCATGTGAGTGAGTTTGAAACGGATGAATTTTATTAAGACAACATTTTACCTTGTCTTGACATAGTCTCAGGTCACCAAGTAAAGCAATAAGTTGATACAAGTCATTGAAATTTTGTTAACATTGTTTCAATGGGAAGGTTGTGTGTGTAAATGGCTGGTTTATAGCTACAGATTTTAATTAACTACATAATTGATTTTACAGTATAAATTACTAATTTGTGACTGTAGAATATGATATATGAATTATTATTATTATTATTCAAAAATTGCCAAAACCCATTACTAACAGCATTTGTGAGGTTCTCATATACAAGTTTTTAAAACACTTGTGGCAAAGATCTGCAAGTAAATATGCAAGTGTTTACAAATTTATTTTTGTCTAGGTAGAGATCATCATGGACGAAAAATGATGTTTTAAGAAAGAGTTTAGTGATAATTCTTTTTTTCTAAACTTATGTTATTAAGTAAAACTATAGCAGATAATTTGTTATACCATGATTCTAGTTTTGAGATTCAAAAAGTTAAAAATGTTTTCTGAATAAACTTAATCTATTTTTACTTCATAAATGTGAAGATCATTAATCTCTTAAATTGAAATATATTTTTCTTGCTATAAAATTTCTCTGGAAGTTTAATGTTATCAACAGATTTAGCTAATTAATAATGTTTGTTGAAATCAGGATTGATTGTTTGTGCTAAAGTAATTTTACAGACTCTAAGTTTATATATTGATTCTTTTAACCTTTTATCTGGTTACTTTTATAAATATCATTTTAACTTCTACTAAATGGCTTATTTTTTTAACCATATGCTTTTCAACATGTGATATACTATTTTGAGGCTTGAGTTGTGGAACTAATAAAACTTTCTGAAACATAATACAACTTTATACAGTTCATCTTGTCTACTAGATTCCTGTTTAATCATGTATTCTACCTTTCTAAAGTTGGGATCTTTAAAGCTGCTAATTTTCATGTATTGATTACACCAAAATATAAAAATTTATAACAACATTGAATAACAGATTTCTGCATTATTCTTCTCTACTAAAAGAACTATAATTCTATAATAGTGTGGTTCTACTACTCTTAGGTTCTTTACTATTTTGAATGAGAAAACATGTGCAGAAATTCCAATGTCCTATTTCTGGCACACGAATCTTTGTAAGAATAGTAATAATTAACTTGGTATTCCTTAAAAATTTTATTTAAACAATAAAGTGTACATTGTTATTAGTTGAAATGGGTGTATTGAGCATCATGGCTATAAAGTCAAACTACAGGTGATGCTAACATAAACTTTCAAAATGTGCAACAATTGGCCTTAATTTCCCAAATCTGTTAAACCAGAAACAAAAGTCTTTTTATGGCATTTATGGCAATGTTGAAAAAGCAGTCATTTATCTCCAAATTTAAAAAAATAATAATTATTTAATAAAATATGTCAGGTTATTGTAAAAGCTAGTTTTCTTAGTGATGAAAGTGAAGATATGGCTCTTCGTAATAAAACAAAATATACTCGGTGGCAAACTAAATAAGACAAGCCTTACCTGTGAACATGCAAATCATTTTAACTGTGTATATAATATATTAATACTCAAATGTTTGTGATCACATTCCTTCTATTCATAAAGTTATGTATGAAATACAGGGGGTTTAACATTCTAGATAACTAAATGTAAATCAACTTATCATTTTCATTTTAATATCTTGTTTTGGTTCTTTAAATTGTCATTTTACGTACTAATTCTCTCAAACTTTTTAACCAAATATATTCCATCTACTGTAAGAGAGGTCCAAAACACCCTATCACATATATAAATATATGAGTGGCAGGAGCTTTATGCTTAGAGTATCTAACTTTCAACAAAAGATCATTCTTATTACTGTGTTGGTTTTAATTTGGAAGTTTACATAGAAATTCCTCCTAAGATTCTACAAATATTTTGTCACTCATTTTAAAATTTCTAAACTAAACTATGTGATCCCAAATAAATAGAAATTAGTAATCTGTAATTGAAAATTATAAATAACTTTTGAAGTTTTCTCCTGATTTTTGTAAAAATAAAAATTGCAATTATGAAATTGTCACCACAGTAAACAGATGTTGATTATAAACTTAGAAACTACATATTTGCTAATGATCACTTACTGATGTTATAAATATATTACCAATAAGAACGATTTAAGTGATTTCTAATGTGATATTTTCTATTAATAATAATTTCTAATCATAAAAAGCAACATATGTAAATTAGAACTAAAAATATAATTAGTAACGAACATAGTTAATTAAGTATACAATTCATATTATCTTTCTTACTATCATTCTAATGCATTATATTCTCATTTGGGTACCCTCATTGTTAATGTAAATTCAGTAGTATCTTGTGAGGTTCAGCCAACCTTGGAGTCTTGCAATAGTCCGTCCAAGTCCTTAGACTAAGCTGTGGTAAACAAGTACTTGTATTCTGTGTCCCAGTTTATGCAAATGGCGTATGGTGAGCTCAGCTACCTAGAGCTTTCATTGTTTAATGCATTGCCTTATCTTCTCTTGCCCTATCTATTTTTTGTGTGACTGTATAACCATGTTGTATGTTTTGGTGTGTAATTTTACAATAAGACTATTCTTTCTTTTATAAAATGAAAATTGTTTCTAAAGAACTGTAAAAAAAATCAGATACAAGGCTACTTTTATGTCAAAATCTTCAGTATTGGAATTCAAAGTATAAAAATCATATGTTTTATGATTATAAAACAATTATACAATATAAGCATGTTGTGATGCATATTTTCCAAGAGTCGATTTTGAAAACATTGGTGATAAAGACTTTCTTGGAAGATTACTTTTAAGATGATAAAGCATGTATTACACTGACCAGTTTTGAATAGCTGATTCATTTCTAAATGACTCCTCCAAGTGTTACACTTGTGTATTTTTGTTTATTGTGAAAATGTTAATAAAGAAGAAACAAATAATGTTACGGGTCTTAGTTATTGTGATATATTGTGTAGAAGTACTAAAATTGTATTTGAATGAAATACTCGTTACTTAATATAATTTATCTTGGTCGAGTCTGATTTATTATGTTATGTACATTATGTATTACAATTTCAAATAACTAGAAATTTTAATTTCTAATTCAATAGTCATCATGTATTAAATTTATAATATTTGCCAATGAGATTGATACATACTGTTTTCTTTCTTAACACAAATATATTCTAATATACAAAAAAAAAATTATAGTAATGATTATTACAAATAATTATTTATATACAAAAATGTTACAAACTCACAAACAGCATTCACTCTTCCATCTGGTGTGGAACTGAATATTTTATAGATGGTCCATGAAACACAAATTACTTTTATTTTGACACACAGATATGCTTCACCTGATGGGAATGCTAGCTAGCTCTGTTCTTCATATGTAGGTTTTTTTCTGCTGAAATTATGTGATTGTTTCATAGAAATACTAACATCTGAAGTTAATTCACTAAAGTTGAATGGATTGTAATGTTTGAAATCTATAAATATTCCTGGTCACATTTTTTAGTTTTGTCATTAATAAGCATGAATCACAATTATAGCTTCCAAGGCTCATAGTTACTGACTGTAGCCATTCAACAATATTCAACTGTTTCCCCTGTGACTTGCAATATCTAGCTTTTATACACATTAGGCGAGATTCTCAAAATTTCACTTGGAAACAACATATGAAGATATGCTAATGCTCTTGCAAAACATATTGTTGATTCTTACTCTTGAAAATCCTCTACAAATTTATAGAACAGGTGGGACTTGTGCAATATGCATTTAACAATATATGTTACACACATTAAGCTGAAATAAACATAGATATTAAAATAAATGTATAACAGTAAATATGTTATGTACTTTTGAAGAAATTATATTAACTTGTAACAGTGATGTTTTTCTTTGAATGTATTTTGAATGCAAAATTTTTAGTAAGTAGGTTTTGGAAATTGTGTATGGTACATATGTATATTATAAGCAAATTGATAAATATTTCAGGTTTGTTTACTCTCATTACCCATCATTGTTTGTAGATGCTCAGTGTTCAGAAGAAAATCTAAATAGAAAACCTTAAATTTATTGTTTCTTTGTTATTGCTTATTTATGAGAGTGGTTCTGTTTTCTATTGTGTTTGACTTGTGAGTGAAACTTGAAAAGTGAATTAAATTAGTGGGAGGCAACCCAGTGAAATAGATTTACAGTTGAATAGATAGTATTTCATAATTTTTCTATAAAATAAAAATATAAGTTATTTTCAAATTGTAATGCCTTTTAACAATTTTCAATAAATGAATTTTTTCTTTGAGAAATAACATACCTCACATTTGTTTTTTTTAATTTAAAGGCTCAGAAATCTAAGTATTAAAATGTAGTTATAAGTGTTTACCTTTTTATTTGGAAATTAAAAAACTTTATTCATAATAATTATAAAATTCATGTACTGTGAACTGACTTTGTCAGATGTATGTATAAACAAAAAATGTTTGTTAGAAATGAAGAAAGAAATAGGCCATTGGTTTTAAAATGACCCATATTTCAACAAAAAAAATGAGATTGAAAGTGGTTTCAACAAGTGTAGGTAATCCTAACAGGTTATTTACTGTAAACAAAAAAAAAGCAATGCCTTTTTAATGGTAATGTGCTTCCAAATTACATTTTTGTAAGTAGTTATAGATAAACTGGCATTACATTATTCTAGGTTCTCGATTCATGGCTGTATAAAATTGTAAATTAATGAGTAAAACATTATGGTCCATACTGAGTTTTGAATATTCTTTCATAGAACATGATATACTAGTTAAAATTGTTATTTATTATCATATCTACAATTTCAAAATATATTGAAATACGCTTTATCATTTCCAAATAGTGTATATGTGACAGCAGCATAAGCTTTACTGGTTATCTAATGTTGATGCAGATTTTACAGTTTGGGAATGTATTGGGTATTAATACATGATATCTTATTTCTAGGTTTAGGTGAAGACGATGAGACTAATGATCTTAAAATGAAAGATGCAGATGCATTGCAGCTAAAGAAAGAAGGTGACTATTTTATTGACTCTCTCAATGTTTGATGATATTTGTCATTAAAAAGTAATGGTGGAGAATACACTCTCCTCATATATACATGCATTCACAGTTTCAATATCTAGTTAATGTATTAAGTAAGTAATAAAAAACAAAATACAGTATTTTGTGTTTGCTACTGAATTGATTCTTACGTTTCAATGCTTTAAATGTTACTATTTTTTGGTAGCTAAAATGACAATGTTTTTTTTTTCTGTTTTATTGGCCCTTTTAGGTTGTCCCATCAACTAAAATAAACTTTAAAAAACAACTTGGAAACCCTTTATCACATATCTATAAAGAGTTCCTTAAATTTTCTGCATCTACCACATTGAAACCAATTCATACCAAAGTCAAGCCACCTTGTCAAAAAACTCTTAGTAGGTGATGACCCCCATCTGCCAAAATTTGTACTTCTGGCCCCTAGTTTGACTAATCTCATCATTAAGTACAGTAAAGGATGATGCATCAACATTATAAATTCCATGAAAAATCTTAAATATTTAATGAGATCCCCTCTAACTCTTTTTTTTTTTTTTTTTTTTTAAGAGTATACAATTCTAGAAATCTTGACCTGCCCTTATATGATAAGGTATACCAAAAATGGTATATGATAACCATTTTTCCCAGGAATACTAGTAACCCTCCTCTTAACTCTTTCTGAGAATACAGTATCCTTTCATAGGTAAGGAGCTCAAATTGAGCATGGTGGCTTAATTAGTGACATTATGTAATGAAGTTGTAACTTTGCTACATTGGTATTCAATATTTCTATAGATACAACTTACCTTACCACAATGCTTTGATAGCTTTAGAGAATGAACAACCAGAACAGTACTGTGAGATGTTAGAATTATCCTAAGTAATAGCAGAGGTGAACAATTATCAGAATTTGCTAATTTTTTCAATAGTTAGATCATGAATTGAGTACATTAAATGTATCTGTTATTTTCATATAAGACTAACCTTTGTATATTCAACTGATTTTGGTATTTTAAAGGACTTTTCAGACCAATCAGCAGAAAAATAACCAACATTTGGCAAAAACTAGTAACAAAATATGACATTCCAGTTAATACCAAATTTATTCAAAAACCAGGCACAAAACTGAGGTCTATACTATGTAAAAACTACACTGACAAACATCACACCAACATTATTTATAAAACACAATGTGATAACTGCCACGACTTCTATATTGGAGAAACAAGTAGAAAAATGGAAACCAGATTCAAAGAACATAAAAAGTCACTTTCATACGTTTTCGAACACTGAAAGTCAAATAAACACAACATAACCATAGAAAACACTCAAATGCTAAATAAAGAAACAAATGCAAAATTAAAAAAGCCTTACTTATACAACAACTTAAACCCAAAATAAACCAATACAAAGGAACACCTTTATACCTATATTAAAAATAATATAATAAAAAAAAAAATATATATTCAAACATCTAACACCGCCCTCTACATTCCGACACTCAGTTACACAACCCCCTTTCAAACATGTGGTCAGCTTCCGGTCAGTTACCTCTTTTTTTCTTACCGAAGAAGGTTGAAATGTTGTTCACTCCTCTATGTAAATTATTTTCTCAACCCAAACGAGCTGTTTTTTACGTGTATAGTTTTGTCATATATAAAAAATATGTCCATTACACAACTTTGTATGAAACCTGAAACAAGATGAAAATATATTTAGTACTGTTCCACGAGTTTCTTCCAGCAAATTTTCACAATACTACAAAAAAATTAATGAATTTTTGCTGATTGAAATAAATGTTACTTTATGGTATTCATTATGAAACACAAATACTCAACATAGTGGTAACTAGTGGAATTAATATCAGTTACAGGTTGACATAAATTACATATGTTTAGTTCTGGGAATTGCATTTATAATTTTACATGAAAACAATTTCACCTAGGCAGTCAACCAAGTGGATACTTTAGGTGAATCTTCATTGTACAAAGGAACAACAGACTTAACAGGTAGTGGTGATTAAGATTTTCAGAGGTATTGCTATTTTGAATCAGCAGAATGCCAGTTCAACACATCTACATTCATATTGCATGTTTTGAAAGCTTTATTGCAATCACAGTCTCTTTATACATAAACAGACTTTTGCTTTCAATTCTCAGTTCTTTCTATCTAGCTGAGTGTAGTTGTAATGAAACAGAAGTCCTGTTTTTGTAAATTGGTTAACAACTTAATGGTGTTGTGTGTTATTGGACCATGTTTGGTACTTTCTTAGTAAATTATTCAGCAATCAACAGTTTCTTTGAGTGACTGAAGAATAATGGATGTAAACTTGATGCAACCTTTTTTAGTATAGAAATGTGCCATTTCCTTTATTACTGTATTTGTTGTATCCCAGCAAACCTGATGAGCCCTGGTATTGGCCAGAAGGTCTCATTGGTGCTGTATATGGCAGATATGGTTTGATTAACATATTGTTACTGAAAATTACTGGTCATCTCAAGTTATGATGCTTATACAAAACAACAAGAATTTCATTTATTTATTAAAAATTGCATTTAAGAATGTTCAAAAACAATGCATACTAGCAAATTAGTTTGAAAAGTAATGACTACAAGAAGGCTATGTTCAAAACTTTTGTTACTATTTGTTATTTCAAAATATCTGCTTGACTTGTTTAGTATGCTCCTAGACCTGAAAATAGGCCTGTTTTAGATAGTTTCTGTTACATTTGGAAAGCAAAAGTAACAGCACGACATTACTGTTTGTTCAGTTTACCTACAGTATATGTAGGATCAAGCGTAATGGTTGTTTCTCATTTTGAGATGAAGCCAGTGCCATTATGCAAAAATATTCAATGTATAAAATCAAAATATAGAGTAAATAAATTTAAATATTTTCTTATTAGTATACCATAATGGTTTTTACCTTAAGTTTCATGACATCAAAGCTTCAGTCTTTTAACTTCAGTTAAAAACTAATTTCTGGGATATCTTATGTTTAAGTTTTAACATGAAATTATATGCTGTAACATTTATCATGTATTAAACAAAAATGTAATTTAATCATATATGTTTGTGCTAGTGTGTGCAGAATATAATAAAAGTTTTGTGTTATTTAGTGGATTTACTAAACAAACTGTTGATTGTGATTATAAAATGTTTGTTCTATATGTTTATTTTAATTTGTGAATGTATGTCTTTTTTCAATTTTAATGAATTATTATTTTTGTATTTATCTTACAGACATGAGACTTTTTGGTTTCTGCCCAGCATGGGATGATTTCTTTTTGGTTGTATGTGAATTGTGTGGACTGATAGTTAAACCCCAAGCATTAAAAAGTCACTTGGGTAAGTTTTTTTTGTTGTTGTTGAAAAAAAAATTGTAAAAGTTCACTAAATGTATATTAAAGCATGTGAATGTGCACTACTGGACAAAAGTTCAGAAGTATACACATTTTTTTGCTGAAAAAATGAAAGTAAGTAAATGCACTTGTAATAATTTTTTTATTATAATAATAGAGACTAAATTATAGAATTGGCCATTTTCTTTATATTTTAGTTGGGAATTAAACAGATCATTAATTGGAAAAAATCTGTGATAAAACTAAATAACTTTACGAAAATATCACTCGCTCATATGATTGAACATTTGTAGGAAGGGTAGGAAGGATTAGTTTCAACTTTAAAAGCATTTGAGAAAGATTTTCAAAATGGTCAGTGCAGAAAAGAGTCCAAAAAGATCAAAGAAACAAAGTGTGTTATAATTAATTTCTCCAACTTATGGTGAATGATAATTTGTGGATAAGTGTATTTATAATTATCTACCTCTTTCAAAATAAGTGCCACATGTTCAGAACATGTCATACTTTTTAGCAGAAAAACATTTACAATGGAACAAAAACCTAATAACTATTACGTAAACAACTAATGAAAGAATCATATAGGAATAAATTTAGGAAAATGTAAAAATTATTTATTTAAATAAAATGTTTCTCTTTTTATCCATTCTAAATGGTGGAACAATCATGGTATCATCAGCCTGTTTGTTTTTTCATACTTAAGTCTTATGTAGAAATTTTGTTTGTTACCAGCAAGAAAACTTGTTGTAGCCATTGTTTCTAGCATTCATTTATATTTTTCTTAATGTCTAATTTTTAAACAGCACACATTTTACATTCCACCACTTAATTGTCAACCACAAATTGTACAAGTTGAGATTAAGGTTGTGTTCTGTGTACTTTGCTATATAATTAAGTTATCTGTCATTATTTGAATATTATTTTAAAGTTACATGGTATTTGTTATTTCTGCTATATTACCCAAAAATGCTTTTCTTCCTGAAATAAAATCTCTGATAAATTGTGGTCCAGAGAGAAAATGAAAAGGATTTCATTCACTAAGATGAATTTCAAACACTAGTCATGTAATGTAAGAATTAGGTTTTTGTTAAGAAATATATCCAATAATACAAAATTATATAAATCTGAACAAAAATTAAATATATATTGAGAAAATTAATGTTAAGTAGGTTTAAAAGTTTATTCTAAGAATTGTAATTTAAAGTGCACAGCTTTCTTATTAATAATATGAAGAAAGAAGTCAGTATATTAAATAATTGACAACATTTTCCACAGATATTCATAAATTTGTACCAATGAGTATTTTGCAGTGTAAAGCAGAAATATTTTTTGTCATGTTTACTGTATCAGTACTTTTTTCTTCCACTAACTGAAAAACATTTCTTATAATCATGTATATCTGGTAGATCAGTTGGTAAAATGGATTTATAAGAGAGAACCTGCTGAAAGGTTATTTTGTTAGAGATAAGGCTTCAGTACATATTTATGGATTTTCTTCTGGTCTGAAAATTATCCATAAAAAGAAAAAAAAAGTATTGAAGTCCATCTTCATTAAATAATCTTTCTAGAATGTTGTCTGTTTTATTAACAAAAATTATTATAGCAGGGAATCTGTTGTTTTAAGTTCCTGTAAAACAAATTCATTGGGAAAGCTTTATTAACACACCATCAGTTGTTGTTATTAATCTATGTCCTGATAGTAAAATAAATTAGCTTTGTTTAGCTAATATACACAAGTGAAATAAAGTAATTTTGACAGTTTGTAATTGCATATTTTCTTAGTGCATTCTAAAAGATGGTTTGCATAATTGTTTTAACTTCCATCATTGCAATTTTACGCATGTTGTGTCATCATGGTCTTGCAACATTAATTTGGGAAACGTGCGATCTTTTTATCCAACTGTAATTTAATTCCTAATTTAATATATATTTAACTATTATTTAATAGTAAAATATATTTGTTACCACATTGTTTGTTATTATATACCCCTTCTTCCAGTTTTGGTATCTTGATCTGTCATTTTTAGTGCTAGTTTTAATGAAAGGAAAATATAAGGAAAAGCACAAGGCACGTTGTATGACTTCTCAAGTTTTTGAAAGCTAGAGCTGATTATCAATATGAATTTTTTTTTAAGTTAGTCTTGAAAAACTTGTATCTATTCAAACAAAGAATTTTATATTTTAACAAAATATTTTTTATTAGATTTACAGATGATTGAATTAGAGCTAGGGGGAAACTTAACATTATATATTCTTTCTATTAATTATTATTAGTTGTATTGAGTAATATGTCTTTACATAATATTGTCTTTTAGTAGTTCTCGTTTGAAGGTTTATTTATTTAATATACAAACTGAGGCATTTGTCCTGTGTCTGAGACATAAGGACAGAATGTGTGGCTTGAACTAATGAACCATGAATTTGTATTTGTATATATAATTTATTTCACACCCATTTTATTCCACATTATAGAATTGGTGTTACAGTTATCTTGCTACTTTTACTAATCCCTTTCTACAGTCTCTGTGTTTATTGATAGTCTGACCACGTTAGAAGTTCTTCATCCTTTCTGGGATAAAATAAAAAAAATTCTAAGTGAACCTACTGTTGACTACCAACAAAGAATTGACAATGTGAATATGCAAGAGGTTTTCAGGTGTAGTCCTGCCACTTTAAGGGTCTGACCTTGTACTTTGTTGCCAATTGTTTCTGGCAAAAACATGAATGTTTAATATTTTGAAGAGAAGAACTCAACATTTAAACAAAACAAAAAAAACCCTCAAAACATTTTAAGAATAAAAATTAGTCCAAGACTGTGGAGTAAGTAGCTGAACAAACAGTTGTGTTTGCTGCCCAAATAGAGCCCATGAACAGTAGATTGCCCAAGTGTATGTAACAAAGGGAATAATAATACCCACATGCTAACAAGTAATATTCTGTGGTTTGATTTGGACAATGTCAGTTGCATCAGTCCTGTGTAAGGTGTTTATGAAATTTATGTATGATAGAACCTGTTGTCCAAAAAGTGTAGAATTGAATAGAGGGAGCCACGTATATCAAGAGGACATCACATTCTCATTGGTGGAAGGTTGTCACATGATAATTTACATGCAAGATGCAGTAAAATTATGTTAATTGTGGAGTATGTAGTAGTTCAAAACTTGTATCATGTGGAAAAAATGATTAAATATAAAGAGCAGTACTGAATGAGAATAGCTATACTCATGAAAGGATGTAAGTACCAGTTGGAAATATATTTTCAGTATAGGAAAATAATTTAGTGAAAACAAATTTCTAGGTAAATAACAACTCTGATTTACTATGCTTTTATGTATGTCTAATTTTTGATCATGGAAGCTGTGTCGTAGAAATGTTATAGTTATTTATGTGTCAAAATACTATTCCAACCCAGCTCTTGTACATTGCTGTTAAGGAATATATTTAAATCAACAATATTGTAGAAATGAAGTTATTTGTGTATGTGTAATGTTTTTAGTAGAGCTTAGTAATTACTATAAATATTTAATCAGCTTCTTGTTGGGCTTATTATTTGATTATATTCAAGTGTTCTTATAAGAGATTCATATTTCTCTTTCCAGGATTTTTAATACATTGTTGAACTTCTTTTTCTTTAGTATGATAAACATATTAAATACAACAATTTAATCATTTGTTCATGTCCTTGGTTGCTGTAATCCTCTTTCAACAACAAAGGCCTGTTCATTCGACCCAGGGCAGGATCCATGGAGGTTGACAGACCTCCCTCAAATAATCACAATAAAGAAAAAAGATGTGGTCATAAACAGAAGGGCTTTCCACCCAATTTGCCTACACATAAATAAAAATGGCCAACATGATACAATGGAACTGTCGAGGTTTACTTTCTAATCTGAATGACATCACAGCACTGATTGCATTCTACCATCTTGTATGTCTTTCCTTACAGGAAACATTTCTGAAACCTGTTGATACAGTCACCTTATGGCAGTTTTCTTTGTACAGAAATGACAGCCTGTATGATGGAGGGGTGGCACTGTTGGTTGATCAGCATGTTCCCACCTTGTCTTTGCCACTTGACACACCCTTGGAGTTTGTAGTCACATGTGTTTCCTTAGAATGTATCACTGTTTGTACTTTACTTTTTAATTTTACTTTAATTTTAACTCTTTACCTGATGTTTGACACAGATAGCCTAGTTGCTTTGCGACATAAAACGCCAAATCAACCAATGAACTTTATGCTTATGATATTATGCAGTGCCCCAGAATTTTGTTGCAAATATCTGCAGAGACACTGTAATATGCCTCAAGGGTACCGATTAGTTGTGTTGAGATAAATATGTGGTAAGGACAATAAAATAAAAAACATAAACAATTAATTACGTATGAAAAGGGAAAAACATGAAATTATAAACATAACCAAAGGATATAGTTGTGATATGGCAAGTAAACCAAAAAAAAAAATTACCTTAAAAAATTCTATGCACTTAGGAATCTCTAGAAGCTTTGCAAGTGAAATATGAAAGCTATAAGGGAAAGAAAAATATTCTTGTACTAAATTGAAAATTACCTTGTACTTGGACTATTCCCAGTTTGTGTGTAAATAACTATAATAGAAAAATATTGTTTTTTAGAAAGATGTTATTAAAATATTATCATTCTTTGTGTACAAGATACTTATAATTTTTAACAAAATCTTACCAGTTTTTGTGAGGAATGCACAAAGCTATTGTATGTTTGTCAAATAAATGTCCTTACTTAATTGATCAGATTATAATCATGTCTGCCCATGCAGAAAGGGTTAATCAGTTCTATTTTTCTACTCAATTTTTGGTGATGATCCTTATGAGAATATCTGCTATTTTATTCTGTAATGTTGCTATAATTTTAACAATATCAATTACTTGCTTATGATATACCAAAAGAAAATGACTTGGACATCTGAATAATCACATCTTTATCAATAATATCAGCTAAGCCTACCAGATGTAGTGATTTCTTTCTTTTTTTTTACTTATGTTATGAAACCACAGAACCTCTTGAACATCAGGATAATTCTCTATCAACTGAACTAACCCCATAGAAGTTATTAATAAGGCATTTTGTTTAATGAGTTGAACCACCAAATTCTTCCATTTTCATAAATAAGGCTAAATCTGATGTCTTATTTCAGGTTTGTGGATCAACTAGTTGCATGGCAGTTATTCTTGTGGTAATTTTATTTTCTTGGATGAGATTCAAACCTGAGACCTTGAACACCAGATAGGTGCACAATCTATTGAACAAAACAGTTAATTCACTAGAACTTGCTAGTAAAACACATATTTAACATATAACTGCCATATTCTTCTCCTCTTACAGACAAAGCTCCAAATTGAGCATCAATCCTTACTTTGATAATTTCAATGTATGTATAACCAAGCTCCCCCCCCACCCCTTTCTTGGATCTTATTTAAACCTGAGACATCTTGTTCAAAAGGCCAGTACATTATTACATAGGCTTAAAGATTGAATACCTCAGTGCTTGCAAGTAAGTTACTTTTTAACATGTCAAACTAACACACACATACTTTTTTACATTTTCACATGCTAGCACAAATACATAGATAAAATAAAGACTGCAACTTTTGCCTTGTGATATTTGTAAGTTAGCTTTATAGGAATTTTATGAAAAACTTAAATTTATAAACATTTTAATTTTCATTCTTTTGACAAATGACAGGTAGCAGTCTTAGCAATCTGCATCCTTAAATGGGATGTGCACATACAAATTTTATTCCCAATATAATACTAATAAATGTTTGTGTGCTACTGTAATACCTAATTTGTTTAAGAGTAAACTGAAGAGTATGAAATATAATATCTGCATTCTTGTAAACATTATATATTTATGCATTTGGTTGTAGAAAGTTTGCATTTAATTTTGCCGTATAATTACATAAATGTATGCATTTTTTTCTTTGCTTTTCCTCGACTGGTGATGAATTCCTGTTCTTTTGTTTTAGATATTTGTACCAAGTGGAAAAAGTTCCAAGTGGATGAATAACACTATGTAACACAAATTTTGTTCCTGGATAGTATGTGTTATTTCTTAATTGCTTATGTTGTAAAAGTACAGAAAATGGCTGTTATTCCTCTTCAAACTTTGCTTTTGTGACCTGGATAATGAAATTTAGAAATTAACCTGTTTTCTATGTAAAAACAGGCAAATTTGCACATTTTTATTTACATAAGGTCTGAATAAAACAACATATCAATCAAGATTTACATGTATTTATACTAAAGTTATACAAAAATGTTTAGAAGTGAGTAGGTTTTCGAGATTTGCGACTGTAATGTAAATCACTTTCATGTATCACGTTTTTGTTATATACTCCCAGGTCACAAAAGCAAAGTTTGAAGAGAAAAATAGGTCCTTTCCATTTACTTTAGGCATAAGCAGTTGGATAATATCACTTTCTGCTCAGGAACAAGAAAAAGTAAAAATTTTGTTACATAGTGTAATTATTCACTTTTGAGAAAGGAAATTCTGATGTAGAAATGAGGGCTATGTTATGAAAAAATTTAGAGAGATTCCTATAAAAGGTTATGAAGTATATACTTTTATATATATCTGACTGAATATTTATATAATAGTTTTTTTTGGACAACAAACTGATTTTAGAAATTAAGTTGAAAATCATTTGATACAGCACTTGGAGAACAAAATTTCAGAAAAATTCTGGAGCATGTGGAATAGTTGTTTAATATCTTTTCTTTTCATCCACTGTTGCAAACATATCCAGAAGTTTTCTTTGACTTGTATGAACCTAATATTACTGGATGAAATGTAATCATGTAATGTTTGCTTTGATAATTATTATATATGAACTATTAATCAAATCTGTGAATGAATTCTTGCTAGCTTGTTAAGACTGAATGTATGTCATTATATCACATAGTAATCAACTGCATTTTGGTGTTATATAAAACATTAATAATATTTGAAAAACTGTTCTTCTTAAGTAATCTTGTATGTAATTATATCTTGCAAAGACTGAGGGCTGAGTGCCCTTTGTTTCTGCTCTGGCAAATGATGCCCAAATGTGTAGAGCTTTTTTTTTTTTTATCTGTCATCTATTTTAGCCAGGTACATACATACATGTATATATCCATCAATACTTGTAAAAGTAGTAATACACATATTGATAAAATTTTTAAAAATGTCATTGCAGTTCCCTTTATATAACTCATTTTCTTTGACAGTTTACTGGTTTGTTATCTGACGTGTTTTCAAAGTGTGCGTCATTGGAGATTATAACAATGCCTTATTGGTATTTTCATTTGAATATTATATTTCCTGCAGTGTTTTTGTACTGATCTATTAATATTTTGTTTTCAATTTGTGCAAAGTTTCAATATGAAATGTATCTGTGTTTTTCTTAGTGTTTCATTGAATGTAGCAATATCTGTTGGATATTACTCAGTTTTAATAATTACTTAGTTTGGCAGGCGTTGTAATATCTTAGTTGTTGATGCTTAAACATTACTTTTGGTTTAATCATGCACATCTTTA
Source organism: Tachypleus tridentatus (assembly GCF_004210375.1). Classification (NCBI taxonomy): domain Eukaryota; kingdom Metazoa; phylum Arthropoda; class Merostomata; order Xiphosura; family Limulidae; genus Tachypleus; species Tachypleus tridentatus. Next base: position 81,600,061 of record NC_134837.1, read on the forward strand.
TGTAAATTGTAAATAACTGTGTTATATTAACCTGTTGATTGGGAGCATAAAAATATATTCTATAGGAGTTATTTCAACTTAACATAATTTTTAAAGTTTATGCATGATTATATTTGCATGAATATAAAATGAGCTTTCCAATTTATTTAATAAAATGAATGCCAGTAGTATCCATTTGTTATAGTACTATGTGCACCATGTATGTCTGTGTGTTGAGTTACTAATGGAAAGATATTTCTCATATTTGACTGTTTAAGTTTATAAATGTTTAGAAAACCAGAATAAGAAAAGTTTATGAACTGTAAGTCAGTAATCCAAATATTTCTTAAATAAGTTAAAGCTAGTTTTAAAAGTTACTTCTTTTCTATTTTTATCTCTTTCTTTGCACTGAGATATCACCATAAACATGATATTATAGTTACACTTCTATATTTGTTGGTTACATTATTAATGATTGTGTATATTAACCCTGAGGAAGTCACAAAGGTGAAATGTTAGTTGAGAATACTAATTTAAAAAATAATTTATATATACATGTATGGAATGTAAGGTTCATTTTCTCTAAACCTTTTTACTAAAATTACTAATGCTTCACTGTTAGAACTTTTTAATTTGGTGTATTAAAGGGCAAAGGTTTCTAGACTGTTAAAAACTTTGAAAGGTGTAGTACTTTTCTATTCATTGATTTCTTTGAGAGTAGTTGGGACCTGATAAGGGTTGAAGGATACTGAGTTTATGGAGTATGTGCGTGTTTACCTTTCTGATCTCTAACTGAGGTTGTCAGGAAGAAAGAACCAAATCATGGAAGGTGCACAAAAACAGTCTTTGTTAACAAATACAACAACACAATCACAGATAAAACAGCAGACAAGAGTGAGTATGTCTGTTGTGGCTGTATTGAACTGATTAGAGAGAGAAAAAGGAAATGACTCTGTAGTGAGCTTTCTATAACCAGTCCTTATAGTGCCCACCTTCTCTGTAACTTAAACCAGAACAATATAATATTAAGTTAAACTCAGTGTAGGTTGAAATGAAAGTTTCTTATACGCTGAATTAGAGTAAAATACTGATGAAATTCTTGAAACATAGTTGAAGTAATGGTAAAGTAAAATCTTATGAAAGTATTAGTTCCCTTACGTTATACGTACAGTATCAATGTAAAGTATGAATTTAAGTTTGAAAATTCAGTAAAATATTTGTAAAAAATTTCCTAAACGAACAACTTTTACTTTTAATAAAAGCATAAAATAACAGCCCAGGGTTTGCAAACCAAACACTAGTCTTCATATGACCTATGTTCATTCATGCTTAAGTGCTAATAGTTTGTTAAGAACTCCATTTTTGTACTGTATTTACAAATCACATCAATAAAGATACAATAAAACTCTCATGTATAGTTCTGTTGAAAGACGTGTTCTTGTTGTGAGGAGACCACTTTTATTTAATATTATGTTTTATGTGATAAAAAATTGTTGTTGTTATATATACCAACTCTTGAATACTCGGAATGTGATATTTTCTTATGAATATTTGTTTATGATGTCCTTCAATAGAGGGCGCTACATATCATTTATTATTTGGGCCACTGAAATGCGTACGTGCAGGCTGCATCCATTGTAATGATATATGAGTCCATGGAAACACAGTTAATAGTAAAGAATAAATATAAAACATAAATAGTTTACTTAGTATTAAATATGTATAAGTATTGTGTACAGTTAGTTTAACAATATATTTTAGAAGTGTTTTAGCAATTATGGCAGATGATTTCCTTTTGTAGGGATTTATTTTCAAGACTTTGGTGATGCCAAGAAATTGTGCAGAATCAAATTTAAAAGAATTATGAAATAAAAATTAATAATTGAAACACTTTTGGGAGATATACTTTTCATTGTTAGGGGAAAAAGGAAAGCCTTTTTCTGAAAGTGCTGAGGTAATCAAAGTGTATTAGAGTTTAAAACATTTGATGTATTGTTTGACTAAAATGACAAAGTAAATGGTATTCACATAACTCATAGTAGCACTCTGTAGGTAAAAATACCTGAATTTATCTATGCTTATTAACCTAAAAGTACCTTGTGATCATACATTCTTAGCAGCTGCTCTTGTTTAAATGTTTGTGTAAAAGTAAAATGATTGGTGGTGCATATTTTCAGGAATTTTACCTTCACTGCATTATTACATTTTTCTTATTGCTAGTTTCTATAGATCTTATTAATTGTTTATGAAGTGGATTTTGAGGAACTAGGGTGTGGATATATTTAGTTACATTACTAGATATGCTTCCACAGGGTCCCTAAAAGGGGTTTGTTTTGAGAGTAAAAAAAAAAGAGAAAGAGTAATAAGTATTTTTATTTCTTGCTTTTGAAGGTCACATGTTTTGCATAATTCTTGTGAATCTTGGCATGTATGCATTTTACTGATATTGCAACACTACAAATTGAAATGTTGAGTGTCCCTTATATGACACTGTTTTAGTGTTGACCGACAACACACTACTATGTAGTGATGCAAGTGGTTAAATCAGGTGATACCTGTAGTCATCTTTTGACTCATTTTTGGATGAAATAATGTAGTTTTATTCATTACAAACAAAATAGCACTGTTTTGTTGAATTAGAAGCAAAATAAAATGTATAAGTATGTTAAACTGCTACTTCTACATGGGAGCACAAATATTATGGTTGAAAAACATAGCTTACAAAGGAAGTTTTGTATTCTGTGGTTTTAGCAACTTGGTTTCCCACCCAGTAAATTAGTTTTATTTGTGACAGCACTGTTAAACCTATTTCCAAACATACTGTTAGAGGCATTATTTATGATAACAATATTAATGTTATTCCATTAAATAAATCTAATGTTGGATGCTCCATGTTATGTTACACAGTCATTTTTGTCAATGAAAAAGGACCTTTGGTTTGTTAATACATTTTTCTGCCTCTAGCAGTGTGTGTGTGTACATAAATCCGTACATATATTTTGCGTATGTGTAATGCAATTCCATTTATGAATTTTGTAGACACTGAGGAATGCTATGTTTTGGAGGCACAATCACAGATGATTTTCAATCTCAGTTTGTGTTGAGTGTATATAAATGCACTATTTATTGGTTTTCTTGAATTGTGATTTAACTGTCTTTTGGTTAACATCTGTTTTGAAATTTTTGTAATTACTTTCATCTGTATGTAGTAGATTCTAGCATATATTAGTTCACCTACTTTTTGTAACTTGTTTTGTTAAAACTAACCATACTTGGATTCTTTCAAGTCAATTTTTTTCCTAAGTAATAACATTATATGACAATTCTGAAAGCAAATGACATAAATAGTTAGATAAATCATTTTATTACCAAACTGAGTGCATTATGTATTTAGTTTTTAAATTGGATAACCTTTTTAGTCTTGATTTCATCATCGTAGAAAAGTTGATGATGAAGTTGTTTTTGTTTTCTTTCTCCCATGTTACTTGTTAAAATGACCAAAAGAGGTATAAATAAATCATGCTGTCCATGTTGTTTTATATATTGGTGACAGGAGTATTAGTGTTTAAACAAACAAGTAAAAGCTACAGTAGGTTTTTATGTATTATGCTGTTTGTTAACTTAGAAAAGTGAAAATTAGATATGTTGTCAGCTGCTATTAATCAAAAGTTTAAATAAGTATATGTATACATTAATTAATTATGACACTTAACCATTGCAAACTCATCATTACATCTTGTAGATCAAAGAGTAGTAATTTTACAGACCCAACAAGAAGTTTGATTATATTACCAAATGATGCTTTTAGTAGAAAGTTATTGTATGTAAAAGAATTAGCAATATGTGATATAGTTGTAAGTGAAGTAATTGTTTTTTATTATTGAAAGATGACAATTCATATTTAAAAATTGTTTAATCAAGTAGTGAAATATGTGTGAAGCTATGTACAATTATGAATATCATGACATCAATTATTTATTTTGTTTAGTAGTGTTGGAATTCATCAGATGTTTAGAGAGAAACCCTTAACATAAATGGAGTGTTTCCAGTTTAAATGAACAAAGTATTGATTTAACATGACAGGTAGATTTTAACGTACTTAACAATAGGTGATTGTAATTTAAACCTAAATGTATTAAAATCTAGTTAATTGTGTCAGTTCACAAGTGTTTAAATTAATAACATTGTTACAAAACTATTATTTATTTGACATTATATGCACCTGCAACATTTAAATTAGTACATATATTAAATTGCATAAAGTAGAAATGAGTAACAAGTATATAATGTTGTGAAAAAATTGCATATCCTTTTTCATTTTTCTTAGGGGTAGCTTGAATTATTATTTTTGGAAATATTTTGAATGCTGGCAAAAAGGTAAACAAGTTCTGGTGTTAGACTGCAGACCAAAAGTGCAGATATACTTTAATTACAATGTGTATGTATGCTGTATGCAAGTAATACATACGTATTCGCTCATAAAATTTACTCTATAAATATTTTCAATGCAGACTTCACTAAGGTAATGAAAGAATGCATCAGTAAGTACATATATATTTAAGTGTATTTTAACTAAACCACATTACTTTCAACTGCTTATGAACCATTTAAAGTATCTAGAAGAAAAATCAGTTTGTGAATTGTCACTTTCTTATTTTCTTTATTTAAAGTAGGAGGATAACATGAAATAATTTTTTTTATAGTTTCTGACAAACTTTCCTTAATGAGACTCCAGCAGTGATTTGGTTATTGCTCCATCTCTAGATTTTAGTGAAGACTTGATTGGTTTCAGTGTTGACTCAAGTCACTTTACCCATTTTTATCTTCCACAGTTAAAACCTTTTTGAAATTTATGATTTTGTTTATCGATCTTAAGATGGTTAGCTTGTAATTTACTAATTCTTGTTGATAGCAAGTTAACTAACTAGTGCATTTTGTAGGCTAACTGTAGCCTAGTTTGAGGTAGGTTTAAAAGTTAGTAATAATATCAATATTAGATTGAACACAAGCTCATTTAAGTTGGAACATCTGGAATCCATTTAATGCATGTAAAGCCATTAGTGAAGTTTTTAATTTCCGAAAAGCAGTAGAGTGTTTTGTTTTAGAGCTAAGTGGAAATTTAAACAACATAGTGTATGCATGGTGTTTTAAGTTATCTTTTAGTCACCACGGTGAACTTACAGTTACTTAAGTAGAATTGGTGGTCTTAATGTATTTTGTATTATTCAACAAACAAGTGGCTTAAAATATTAGAAATAAATATGGAACATAGTCTGATTCTTTTGATTTCCCTTTTTCCAGGGTTGCTTATGAGGGATAGAATTCTCTAGAAAAAAGTGTAATTTGGGGACAATTGAAAATTCGATTGATAGATTTCATATTTCTAAGTGTATAAAGTTTATAATATCCATGAATAAGGCATTTAAGTAAAGTTTTGTAGTTGGTCATATTAATTGATTGTGTGAATTGAGAGTTTACTTTACATATGCTTTATTAATTATTCTAATCAAAGAACCATTAAAGGTTATAAAAGTTCCAGTTATGGCTTATGATTTGGTATCTATCTCTGACATAAGCTCAGAGATAATTGATATTTTGTTATAAAAATCCTATCTTCCTATCTTTTGCATTGAAACTCATCTGAGCCTATTGGGCCAGATCCATTTAAAATTTGTATGTAAACTATAGGGAATGTCCTAAGGGGGTCAAAACTGAATTTGACCCTACTTCTGTTTTGTAAAGTCTGTTGGTTAATCACTCCCAATCTCAAACAATTTTGTCAGGTTAATGCTTTAGACAATGTTGAATATTCTAAAGGAATTCAAGATCAAAGTAAGAAAGTTGCTAAACTATTTCTCAAACAACCAGGCTTTTCTCATGGTCAATGAAATGTAGGGTTTTCAAGGGTGGGATCACCTCAAAATATGTATTTTGAGAAAGAAAGCTGCAAATGTTGCTTATAAAGAAACTTTGTAACAATTTTAAAATTTTGAGATAAAGTTTATGTTCAAGTTATTACTTCGAAATATGATTGATGTTAAACCTTCATTGATTTAAGTTTAAACATTCTTCATCACTTGAAGGGTGTTTCAGCCTGAAGAAAGACTTGTACATGAATTGTCACTTAACTAAAATAATTTTTGATAGATTTATAAAGTTCTTTGTTATTAGTTATTGTGAACCTGATTTTTTTCATGGTATTTTTACAATGTTATTCTTGAAGTTAAGAAACAATATACAATAATATATTGTAGAAGTTATTACCATTAACAAAGAAATGAAGTTATCTTTTATTCTTTTTGTTTTATTTTTAAACTGTTTAAGTAATCTAGGGATTTTTATACATCTAATAATCTTTATTTTTAGAATCTTCATGGAGATTCCCATCACTTTCCCATCACTTGTTAGAGATAGAGAATTTAGCATAGCCATTGTGTCAGTAGATACAATGACTGTTATAACAAAAATAAAGAGTATAGCAGATATAATTTTGACATAATTAGTAAATTATAGATCAGGTATCTTACTTTTGTAAAAAAAAAACAAGTTTATTACCAAGTTAATAAGGTTTCATGATTATCTTATGAAGTAAAATCTGGTTTGCATTTATGGAAAAATGATGCTGTGAGTGCTGTTTGGCTTCCTTTAACTCCATCAGAAGTAGTGCACTAAAGGTTCAAGCAGGATTTTAAATGTCAGTTTGAAACTTCATCATTCTGGAATTTTCTATTAACTCCACTGCTAGAGGTATACATTTGGATGATGATACAACTCGGAAGTGATTAGTGCTTGGAAGGTCAAGGTTTAAGATCACAGCAAGATCATGAGGATCCAAAAATGTCTGTCTGTAATGTGGGGACAGATTTTTCACACTATTGTGGTTCTATAATTCAATCACAAGTGACTGCACTTTTATAAAACTTGGTGGACACATAGAATATTGTTTCTCATTGTTGTGCCAGAAGTGGTTCTTATCCATTAGTAACAATGGATGTATGGGTACATTTTTGTATTTTTTGAGGGTTGAATATGATGAATGCCTAGCATGGCAGTGGTATTTACTCCTCTGAATGTCCCTCTAACTCATTAATGCAAGTAAATAGTCAAAAATATATTTTTTTTCTGTATGATTTTTTCTTTGTGGAAAGCATTCCATATGACAAACATTATTAACCTTGTTGAAGTATACAGCTGTTAAAAAGTAAAGTAGGAAAATGGCATGTAATGTTTGTAGCGAATGGTAAACTGAATTCTTATGTTTAACAATAGGAGCATGACTGACCATCAATCGGAAACAAATGAAAATGTATCTCAAGATGGCCAGTATGGGTATTAAAACTTTTATTAAAATAAAGTACAGAAATTTTAACACCCGTACAAGCTGTATTGAGATACATTTTTACTTCAGGTGGGTTTCTCATCATCAAGAGTGATCACAAGTGAAGACGTTAAGTTAAAAAATTAAAAGTAGTTAATATTACTAGCATTGGGTGCATTTCTGGTATAAAATTAATTTGTCTCATGCAAATGTTTCCAAAAATGCTACAGTAAGGTTCTAAATGATGTAATGTAAGTTGATTTGTTTTTTTTATGGATACCTGTGTGATTCCGAATGGTATTAAACGTTGTTCTGTGTTTTATAAAGAATTACACTGGATATTTGTTTGTTTCTTGCTGAATGCTAAACTATGTATGACTAGATAATTTAGGCACAATGCTGTTAACTATATTAATCTTTCTGTGTATAAATAGCACTACAGAAGTATACCACAACGGTATTAAAAAAACGAAAAATGTAGAACTTAAAACGTTCACTCTTATGATGTATATATGATTAAACACTTTGAAAAACATTGATAGGTTTTGTGAATTTCATCGTATAAAACGACTTTTAAAATTTACTGTACATTATTTAAATGTGTGTGTATGTATAATGATTTTTTAAAATAAGATTTGAAGGTATGAATTTTTTAAAATAAATGTATTTAGTGAGAAGGATATTTCTCACTACGAACTTCTTGTGAACATTATGTACTTTCTCCAGTTGGGTGACAGCCCTCGCCGGAGAGATGCATTTCAGCCCAATGATGTGACGATAAATGTTCAGTTTTAATTGACGCTTTTGTCGTTATAGTTACACAGGCTGGAGGAGAATCCGTCGTCTTGTGGCACGTGTTGATTGTAACGTCACGTTGATCGTTTTCAATATAAACTTGTATGGAAAAAATCGCATAGTTTTTTCTTTTTCTTTTTACGCTGGGATGAAATATGTTCTCGGTTGGCAATTCTTATAAATTATATTTTCTTGTTATTTTTAGTCCAATGTATATTTTGCTGAATAGTTGTACGCACGCGTAAACATACAATAATACTTTTGTAGACTTGTCTTTTGAAGTATTTTCGAAATTACCCTTTTTTGTGAATGAGTTCATAATATAAATTATATTTATTTGTAATTTATATTTTAACATTTATTTGTACTTGTATTAGTTGAGTGATGCTATTTCTAATACATCTGTTTCACCGTTGTAGAATATACTCATAGGTTCTCTTCTATGATTTATTCATTTTAATACTGTTGGTCCAGAGGGAATTTTTGACGTCAGGTGAAAGATGTAGCTTAGTCGTCGGAACCTCGTTGACGCTGGGAATTGCGTCAATTCATCTGTGTGTTATTGCAGTTTGTGTTTACAGCAGTGTAAAAGAGATACTGGAAGTATTGCACGCTCAAGAAAACTAAAATAATTAAATTTCCTATTGAGATGTTATTTATTGGATTTTCCATTCTTAAGTTTAACGATTAATCCAAGAGAAAGAAACATGAGAGAAGTGTGTCCCCCTCATTTGATTCAGCGATAAGTTAGTGGAATTAGAACGCTAAAAATCGGATTTTGATACCTGCTGCGGGCAGAGCACGGATACCTTATGTTTTAGCTTTGTGCCTTACAACAATCGAACAAACAACAGTATGTTTGAGTTACACTAAATACTTTTTAAAAATCTAGAAACTTCATAATGGAGAATGTGTGTGTGTGTGTGTTTACAAGAACGTTACGAATACTTACATCGTGTTAGAAAATTCTAAAATGTCGTGAAACAGACCATACGAAGGCTAACCATACAAATGTTGTTCTTTTTTGTTGATAGGTAATCAGTAAAGGGTAATAGTGTTTCGTACATTCATATACCATATATATTTTTTCAAAGAATTTTCGGGCCCATCAGGGCCAGGTGGTTAAGACATTCGACTCGTAATCTTAGGGTCGCAGGTTCGAATCCCTATCACACCAAACATGGTCAACGAGCTTGCTGGACAGTGGTTCCAAGAGTTTTTTTTTTTTTTTTGTTTTGCTTTTCTTTCCCGAGACGAAAAAATAAAAGCAACCTGTCCTGCATTTTAGGGTCGTGGATGCTCCATAGGAGGGAGATCGAATATTCGTTATTATATAATAATAGCCCAAGAGTTAACGGTGGGTGCAGTTGACTTACGATTTTCCTTCTAGTCTATCCATTCAAAATTAATGACAATTAGTGCAGATAACCCTGGTACCCGACTCAGACTTTCACCACACATGCCGTTTGAGAAAATGAAGTGTAATTGCAAGTGTTGATACTACTTGTTATTCTGTCGTTCTAAAGGTATTTTATACCGTATTTGCATGCAAATAACCTGCGGCCTATATGTTAATTTTCAAAAATGCCAAATGGAGGGTGTATTTTTTCGCTGGTTATACGGTATTTTTACATTTTGTTTGTTTATAAGATTGAAATTATGCCCGGCATGGCCAGGTGGCTAGGGCGCTCTACTGGTAATCTGAGGGTCGTGGTGTTGAATTCCCATCACACCAAAACATGCTCGCTCTTTCAGCCATGGGGGCGTTATAAAGTTACGGTCAATCCCACTATACGTTGGTAAAAGAGTAGCTTAACATTTGACGGTGGGTGGTGATGACTAGCTGCTTTCCCTTTAGTCTTACACTGCTAAATTAGGGACGGTTAGTGCAGATATCCCTCGTGTAGATTTGCGCGAAATTCAAAACAAACCAAATTAAGTTTCTTAAGCACTTTCTTTCTCAAGGGCACACCAGGTGGCATGTTATTCTTTTGAAAATACGGTAATAAAAAGTTCGAAAAGATAGTCACATTTCTTAAAGAACAACAAACAAACATATTGGGCATGCTTTTTTTTTTCTTTTACAAATCGTTATCAATTGTTTTTATCAGTGAGGTTGACAGAAGACGTTATCAAGTGTGACACGTCTTCTGTCAACCTCACTGTCCGTTCACGTACTATTTTTTTGTACACGAATATTTTAGGAACCAGTTTATTAATTTCCTCATAAATCGTTTGAGTCTTCCTTTTTATTAAGTTTTGATTTGCTTAAGTAGTTTGATTAGTTTTTAGTACTGAACATATTAATACATAATGTTAACTTTTAACCGTAAACTTTGCAAATCATTATGTCATCGTGTAGTTCAGCGTAAAATATTCATAATTTTGTGTAGTGTTAAGGGAAATATATGTCAGCCGCTTGGGGTGGGTTGGAAATAATAATAACTTCATATAGCGTAACAGGTTCTTGTGTTTGTGAATAAAATCAGTGTCTTTAGAAGCGCATTAATCCTCAAAAGTTGGTTATGGTTTATTACAGTGGTGTACATCAGTAAAGAAATAAAACTAAAATTCATCTTCATTCCAGTGACAGTTTTTAGAACATCATTTTTTTATTTGTTCTAAGAAATGAGAAAGATAGCATAAAACTGAAAAACAAATAAAAACATTTAAACGAACATTTAAATTTTCATGATTTTATAGCCCAGAGCATGTAACATGTTATCGGTCGTAGCGTTCCACCTGCATATAGTGCGATAAGACACTACGTGAGATAACGTTGTGTAGCGGTTCAGTGCGTTATGATGTCTTTCATTACGTAACTAGAGAATTGACGTTATGTGCATATGTATGTGACACGCTGTTTGATGTGTGTGTATGTGTATGTATGTATAGTCTTTAAATGCTAGCCGCCAGTTTGACGTTCACAATGTTGACATTATCATGGTAATATGAAATAGGTTAGTAAGTGTAGTATACATTACTGGCGATTAGGGTTTATGTATTTTGCTGTGGTTCGTGTTAGTGAAATGTAAATTCTTTCAGTACCTTGTTCAAAAATGCTCGGACATTCGATATAAACAACGTTCTTTTCAGACACGTGTTTGGCACAAGGTGCTGAGTCGCAGTTTTAGTGACCTTGCCTGCTGTACGTATATATTTCTTCGTCCCGGTAACCAAGGTTGGAAGTTGGCGAATCTCGTGCTGTAAAGTGTTACGTATAGACTTAATAAATTACTCTCGGCAGCAGGTTTTCAGTAAAGGTAAGCATCTCTACACATGCTATTCTTTTCATATTTGTTTGTTTCTCAAATATATATCGGAAGATAGGTAATAATCACTGGGGCTAATTCTTCAAATATCACGGTGCCATAGCTTCATTTCAGCAATTAAACGAACTTAATTTGATAAGGCTTATTTCTGATCTGTGATCAGACTTTTCAGTACAGCCATGTCTAATTGGATGTTTACTTGTCATGAGACACGTTGATTCTGTTACGAACTGAAGAGGAAATTTTCTGTTTAAGTATTGGTTGAATGCGTGTGTTACTGACTCAACTCTTCGGTAACATTTAATTTGATAATTGAAAAAGGAAGGAAGAGTGTTGTGAAGAGAGTGGAATTATGTATGTATATATTTTGGAATACTTCGGTTACTTGTAAGATACACAAGTGCGCTACTTACAAAATCTGTGTGTGTTGTAGGAATACGTATTTAAAGTTTACTGTGTACTAGTGAGAGTTCGTTACATTTTAGATTTTCTAACATGGAATATGTCATAATTAAAAAATGCGGAAACGAAACAAAAGTTTGAATTGCGAGTTCTGTTTAATGCTTCCTATTTGTCAAGTTAAGATTGTAGATATTTATAGTACATGTAAAACAGCATAAAATCAGTTCACAGAAAAGGAAGGCAAATCGTGTTTCATAGAAGGTCAAAGGTCTAGATATCAATCACCAATCTGTAAGACTTTGATATTAATTTCACGAGCCGGTAAAACTTGAAGGTATTCCAGTTCGCCCGTTTCTTTTATATATATATAAAAACAGGCGATAATAAAAAACAACATAATTGAATTATACTTATCAACCAACGTTTTTTGTGGTTTCCAAATAAGCTCATCTTTGTCACGTGAAGTGTACCATAAAGTAACTTCTGTTATGAAAGTGTTGTGAGCCTGAAATGTTGTGTATTACGTACGTACTCCTATTTCTACAGTTGTAATGGATTTGAGCACTTGAATCAACATTAGTGGAAGTCTAGTTACTAGAGCCAATTCTAAGTGTTCTTTTCATTGATCTTTTCTTTATAACAGAATACGTAGAATTTTGAGATATAGATAAATTTTATTAAATGTATTAACCTCTTTTATTTTAATAGCCACAAATATTATGTTATTGATTTAACCTAATTTTTTAAGAAAGCGTTTAAAATCGTAATAACTAAAAAATATGTTTTGTAACTTAGGTTTTTATGAATGAATGTCTATTTTTCTTGTACTGACAGTTGAGTTACGTTTGGTTTAAATCATTACAGTTTCCTCTGTTATATTGATGTCATTTTTTAGTAGGTTAAAGTTTCTTCGTGTATTGACCGGGTTGTCATCGGTTTTTGAGAATTTTTTCCTGATTGGTTCTTGTAACAGATGGTGTGAAACCCCATGTCGTGACGAAAGTCACGTCTTTTATTGTTTCAAGTCGCGTGGACACTTTGGGTTTGTTTTGCTGGAAGCTTTATTCTATATCCGCTAGGTGGCAGTAAAAGTATATGTTAAGCCGTAAACATTTTCCTATATACCTGCCATATTGGATCGATAAAAAAGATTTAAGGAAATGTCAGCGACTTTTAGCGTCAATGCTTGGGGCAGCGAAAAAAAAAAACGCCTATTCTTTGAAACTCACACTGACAAACTGTCCGTTGTGCAAGATTTAGGTTAGCAACACAGTCTTAAAACGAAAGCACCATTGGACTCTTTCGCACTTGCTCGTGTTGTTATTTAGATATTGGCAACGTGACGACGTAAGACTGAGTGTAATCTTTAAATTTTCATAACATTCCGTTTAATATAAGCCAATCGAAAATTTCTTCTCGTAGACGTTATGGGGATGGGTTCTAATAAAATATTTTATAATAGAAGTTACAATCTTGCATGTGTTTAGTACCTTGAACGATTTTCATAACGATATTTTAAGCAGATCAAACGAATTTACTACTAAAATTATCGATTATGATATTTATGTTTAATATGCTTAGAAAGTATTTAAGTTTGTGTTAGGATTTTTTTTTTTCTGAATAGTTTAACAGTATACTAGAGCACTGAAAAATTTAGCTCTTTGAATTGTAAAGTTAATCTCAGAGGTGCTGTAATAACACCTTTTATTTCAGTTGAAATTGTTGTTGACAATATGTGATACACTGATATAGTTTCTTTTTAACTCCAAGCTATCAGATCCAGGTAGAAGAACCCTTTGCAAGCTCAGAGTCAGTTAATCAATATTAGTTACACATTTTTTCTTCTAATTTATTAATTTAAAGATCTATATGTTGAAATATCAAGTGTCTGATGACTCAAACCTTTGCAACTCTAACATTGATTATTATTATTATTATTATTAGTTGTACTTTATTTTCACTGCTATTTTATTGAGACACTGGTACTGTAAACTGGTAAACTTTGTACACCAAAGAATACTTCTAATAATAACAAATGATCTGATTTATGAGTGAAAGTATATTAGGCCAACAAATGTGTTTGATGAATTACCAGAAATTGTACAGATAACCAACTTTTATATGTATGTATGTATGGTGTTTTGAAATGTTTTTTACTCACCACAGTAAACCTATATTTGAATAGACTTGCTGTGGTAAGTAAAAGAAACATCTCATAATTATATGAATAATATGCATTCTACCACTGTCTATTCTTAATCTTTCAAGCTACCCTTATTCAGGGTTATTGATGAGGAGTGGAATTACCTGAAACCACTAATTTGGTGACAAGTAGTAAATTGAATCATATATTGAGCTTCCTATTTATTTATACCACAGTGTTGGTAAGGATGTGAATCATGAAATATATTTAACTTGGTAATTTATTTTTGTGCTTCACTGGATTAGTTCTAAATATGTATTAAAATACAATTTTTAACAAGAAACATTGTATAGGTTCACTCAAGTTCAGATTTTAAATTTTGAAGTTGTTTGGTTGATATTTCTAATGCAAACATGTGTCTTTCAAAAATTACATTGTATTTTTGTTAGTGATAATATTAATAATATTATTATAATAAGTGTATTTTTGATATTACAGATATTTTGAAAATGAAATTCCTTGTTAAATATTCAAAGTTATAAGCTTTTTACTTTGTATAAGTAAATGAGGTCTCTTGTGGCTCATTGGTAAATCAGGGCTTATCACTCTAAAAATTGAGTTTTGTCTTTTCAGGCAGAAAACAGATAGCTTATTACATAGCTTTGTGCATAACAAGGACCAAACAAACAGAAGTAATTGGAGATATTTATTTTTCAGAGATAAAACATGGTAAAGATTCACTGGATAACTTTGATCAAGTTTCTCCTTCCACTGTTACACATTCAGAGACTTGCTTGGTTAAAGCAAACTCAGCCTTATCTCACACGGTTTTAGTGCCTAACAAGTCATCGTCTCATATAAACATGAAGTCATCAACTGGTCATTCTGTATCTCGACTCAAGTTTCTAGGGGCTATTGGAATGGATGGGAAATCTTCAAAAGTAAAACAAGAAAAAAACACAGTAACATCAAAGATACAGAAGAATCATACACTAGCTCCAGTGGTGCGAGTAGAGAGAATTTCAGAAAATTTTGTGAACAAAATTAAAAATCCTGCTTTGCCAGACAGGAAAGATCATTTACCCTTATCGTCTTCAGCACATGGTGCTCCCAGCTTGTTTTTATCTCCATTACCAGGACCTGGACCAGGTCCTGTTCAGAATCAGCATCATGTCATTGTTAAACCAATTCCTTCAGGTAGTTCATCTCCAAAATCTATTGCAGAACAAGGAATGATAAAAAAGGCTTCTAGTAAAAACAAGAAAGTGCCAAGGGAAAGAAAACTGTTACCTTGTAAAGGTAAATTTTAATTTATTGGTTGGAGTAATTATATTAACTTGGCAATTTCAGTGTTGTGAAATTTCACAGTATTTGTCTTTTTTGATTTTTTTGTTCATTTCATATTGTTTAATGTATTTTTACATGCAATTTGTTATTTTCTGTAATGTTATATTTTGTATTCAGTTTTTTGTATGTATGCTTTTAGTTACAAGTCATAATTGATGACCATTTTATGATAATTTCAAATTATATTTTATGCATAAATTAAATACTATAAATAGACTTTTTTTGGAATGATTTATTGAAGAAAAGTCATCCACAAGTTACTGGTGCTTCAAATATTAAGATTTTTTTTGTAGATTTATTAATATTTAAGATTAAGCAGTGAATGTTTTAATGAAAAGCATTATATATCTTGTATATGCAGGAATTTATAGTTTTTATATAATATAGGCTATTAGAAAATAAAAAATCTTACATGTGTTTAATGAGATCCTTATCATAAATTGGTCTCTCTCTTTTTTTTTTTTTAGACTGATCAAAAGGTTAATCTTGAAAGGATTTGATCAGGTGATAGAATAGCCATATATTGTAATTATACAGGCAAGTTAGGTTTATGTCTGAACCTAAGTAAAAAACAAATGGACTTAAAATAATTTGAAAGAAGATAATGATGTAGCTGTCTTAGTTTATTAGTTAGTTATAATTGGTAGTAATAATAGCATTGAAATGATATTTTCATAGTGCTGTTTACTGCATAAAGTTTAAAGTAATGTGTACAGTTTAGAGGCACTGCTAGGTGCTGTTACACAGTGCTTATGCCACAGCTGTAGTTGAAAGTGCCCAAAATCCCTAGTTAATGTCCTTTGAAATAAGAATAGAAAACCATGATTGATATCACATTGGTGTGTAGAAACTTCCTGCACCTGCCTATAACATGGCTGTTGATGTTACTAGTATGATAGTAATATTTTCATGATTCTTGATGTGTAAAATGATTCACAAATGTTTGTAATAATAACATGAAAGTGATGTTATAATTCTGTATATTGTTTAGAGTATAAAGTGAACTTACGATCTAAAACTTTGTGAAAATTGAACTAGAATTGGTTCATAATGTAGGAATTTTTCATGCATTGTTTCAACAATTTTGTGGTAAGTTTACTGATGCATTAAAGAGTTAATTTAACAAAGTTCCATCTTAGCTTATCTTTACATAGAATAAAATAATTGTTTGTGAAGGACTACAGTGTAGCTTGAAGCCAAATTAAAGACACTTGCACATGAATTCTAGATCTAAAACTGTATTAACCATAATTTACATAAGAATTATGACATTTTTCCTCAGTTCTAAAAAAGAAAAATTGCTTGTGAAAATACATTATGTTCAAATGATAATAGAGACTTCACAATTATGTTGGTATGTGTGACATACCATGCAACCCAAAAATCACCTTTAGAACAAAACATAGGAAGCTGTCATGAACTACTATAAAATTAACATATATATTTTGAATGGGTTTTACAGAGTTTTTTATATATGCAGTTATGTATTTTTTACGGGATGAGTAATATACATTATTATATAAAACCTTGTGCATGCTAAATGTGAAAGACGAGGTTGTGGTTCTGGGGAAATGGATAATCTTGGTTGAAACTGTTTTCTTTTAAAACAAATCTGTTTGTCAGATTTGACAATTTAACAGTTATTTTGAAGTCATGATTAGATAGTTATGTATCAGCTTGTAACTAAAGGAAAGGGAATTGTCATAGAAAAGTCTTATATAACTTGTATAAATGATTCACTTTACCCCATTGTAATTCTTTGTCTCTTTAGCAGAGTCAGTTTCAGTCAAATGAAATTGGATTATGATTGAAAGTACTGATAATAGTAAGCAAATCCATGTGGTAACTTGTTGTATTCTAATTACTAAAAGTTTGGTTTTATGACACTGTGTACTCATAGTTATTCTGATATATTAAATTAGTTTCCTTATGTGTTAAGTTTAATTTGTAATCTGTATAGTTGGTTTGCTTCAGTCAGAAGTTATTGGTAACATATTGTGGATCTCCATGAAAATTTTTGCATTCTAATGAAATATTGCATGAAGAGGATATATGCAAGCTTTGAACCAAAAATGACTTATTTACTGGAATAAATTGTTGGGTACATAGCTGTGCCATTTCTGTATTTTCCCTTTAGGTTGTAATTTTCTCTTATTTGTTCAACAGATCGAGAATATGATCCTGACAAGCACTGTGGAGTTATAGTTCCTGAAAGTGGGAAACCATGCACACGTTCCCTGACATGCAAGGTTATTATCTTATTTTTTCATTATATATCTAGATTTTTCCAACCAAAATGTGGAAACTTTTTGTTTGTAGCAGAATTAAACATGCATATACAAATCCTACAGTTTAACCTGGTACAAGTCTAATAATTTGTTTTTCTGTTATTTTTTTAATGTTTTGTTTTTCCAGAAAGACATATGCTTGCAAATATAAGGTGACTATTTGATTTTAATGTGTCTGAAATTCCTATGCAGAACTATTACAGTAATAGTAAGTGTAACTATTTGCATTCCTGGTTCTACCCACTAGTTTTCCATAATTAGTGATATTATCACAATTTGTAATGCCAACAGTTGTCATTAGGCATGAGAGTCACAAAATATTATGATGCTACATGTAAATAAATAAGCTGTGATATCTTTTTTTTATATAGTTTTCAAAACATTATGGGTAAATCTAGTTGCTGTCTGCATTATTTAAATAGCTTTTATATAAATAATGAACATGTATAATATGTCATTTAAAGAAAATGCATTATTCAAATATCATTTAAGTGGGTCATTTGTTGTACAAGATATTTCCTGTTGTATGAGACTAGTTGATATTTTGTCTTGACCTAATTAATGGAAAATAATCACAATATACTTTTCCAGATTCTTTTAACTTTATGGAACTTGTTTGATAATTGTTGAACTTAGAAGTTCTGTTTAAAATATTGATTTTATTAGCTTTTTTCTGTTATTTGGATGTTCAGAAATTATGGTTAGGATTATTAAAAGAGAATATTAAGGTGTGTACAAGTTATTTGAATCTTATGGATGTTTAGCTATAATCAACAAACCTTGTGTCAGTAAAAAGTTCTTTCTACCATGGGTATATGGATTGTATCTAATCTGTATTTTCCAAAGTAAGCATAAAGGACTGTAACTTTTTAAAATGTACACATATGTTCATTAAATTTTGTAGATTGTGAGTAAACATTACAAAGTATCAGATTTTTTAAAATTAAGTTTTAGTATATTTCAATTATTTGCTTACGTATTTTTTTTTTGCATATTGACTACAAAGTAATTTTGATTTTAACATTAAAAATACTTTAATGCATTAGAAAATTTTCAACTTTTGCATGTGAAATCTTTATAAGTTCACAGAAGCTCATTATAATGGAAATTATAGGGACAGTAAGTAGTATGTAATCCTGACCACTAGGATGGTCACAGTTGTGATATAAGAAGCTGTTTTATGGACAGTACAGGATCTGGATCATCATTCTTAACCTTGATTAACTTTGTTATAACAAAACATTTAGTAAAATACAAATTGGTGTATATTTTTTATTTCATCAAAGTCTATACCATTTAATGTTTTTCTTTTTCTAAAGTGTAAAATTTTAAAGAAATACATTAAGTTTACATTTCATTCCTGTGTGCCCTGTTCTGGTTGCCTAGTTTCATACTCATTGAAATCCAGAAATATTATGAAAATAGTCTGATTTGCAAAGAAGAAAATAGTGTCCATTAATCCGTCTTATTTAACCAATGTGGTTGTTTGATTTTGATGTGTCACAAACTCTATGCATATAACTGTTAGTAATAAACATGCCTGTTCTCAGCCCTGTATACATGTATAAATACAATATTATTAGTTTTTTTAATTTCAGAACTGCTAGTGGCATTTACTACAATAAAGATTGACCTAGGGATTTTTTCACATATTTGTTGATTACATTAGTTCAAAGAACTTGACTTCTCAGTATTATGCTCTAGCTAATTGATATTTATTTGAAGTGTTATTTATGTATTGGCTGCAAATAACAAAATTAAAAACTCTCTAAAACAAAGAAGTCTTCAGTATTTCTACAACTTGTTTTTGTATTTTTAAACCATACATTTTTGTATTGTGTAGATTGACTGTGGATTAGTATACGGTGAATATTACTATCCAATCATTAATACTTGGTCATTTCAACAGGTTATATTGAATGTGTGATTATTATTCAGGGCTTTTTAGTGGTAGTGATTTGATCATTTAGGGTATTTTAAAGTAACTAATGTACAATTAATTAAATATATTAATTAATGGAGATATTTGTCTTCTTTAATACGTATTTAATATTGGTGTAATTACAATGCCAGAAATTAGTATTGAAATCAGAACATTCAACTTTTTTTTCTATCATGCCACTTTAAAAATCATAAATAATGAATTTACTTAAAACGAAAGGTAATTAGTTTCAAAACATGTAAAGCCCATAAATCTGTAGTTAAAGATCTATTGTAAGAATCATGTATAAATTAATATCCTTTTCATTCTGTAAATTAACAAGTAATTTAGAATTATTTGTCATAAATTCTCCCTTTGTTACAGACACATTCCCTCTCACTACGTAGAAAAGTTTTAGGTAGAAAAAGAATTTTGATGACCTTCTTGCTGACCACCGTGCTCTGAAAGAAGTAGCTCTCAGAGCTTCTCAGGCAGCTGCAGTTTCATCCACATGTGATCCACGAAACTCTCATTCAACGCTCACAAATGCTGCACCTGAGAGGCAGTCACAGAGTTTCTCACCTTTAGTGACCAATAACAACCTTGTAGTTTCTTCCATTCCAACTTTTAAAGACAATCTAGGTATGATTTATTTGTAGCTTCTTTTGATGGATGTTACTGGGTTTGATGCAGTATTTCTCACCTCATGGGTTGCAACCCAAACTTCAGTTGTCAGATTCTGTGAAAGGGTCAGACAGATTTTTGGAAATAGATAATAGTGTATTTAATTCGTGAGCTAATTGGTTTTTGACCAAAGTTTTATTTATTTACTGGGTTGTGATGGCCATCAATGTTTACAAATGGGTCTTGAGCCAATAAAAGTTGAGAGTTACTTTCCTAATGTAACTGTAAAAAAGTAAGTATCTTAAGGAAAAAAAGCTTTATTTGTATGTAGCTCGTGAATTAAAAATATTCTCTCTTAACAGTTTATTTTTCTAGTTTTTAAAAAAATGGTGAGAAATGTTTGAAATCCTTATCTAAGAAAAACATAGCAAAAATAGATCTTTTATGTATTAATATTTTGATGTTAATATTTAGTTAGTGCACACAAATGTTTGAATGTTTAAAAACTTCCATAATTTGATAAAACCTTTTATTGGAACTTGATCTTCAGTGTCAGGAAAGTTTTTTTGTCTATTTAAAATGGTGTTTAAGTTTTTAAGTAATATAAGAACAATTGTATCCTTATAAATACTCAGTGCAGTGTTTTATAATTGTACATTACATAGGCCTGCAGTGATTTTATTTCCTTGAAATGTTTGTGTTATGCTGTAATTCTTATACACTGGATGTGAAAATATTAATTTTCTCCTCCTTGTACAGGTTTTTCCAAAATGTCATATGTATTTTTACATAAGTGAATCATTTGCATTGAAATCAGGTCCCATTTTGTTATGCTTAAAATGTTGACAACCACTGGCTACAGATTTCTCTAGACCAATCGTGACATTAGAGACATTGATTGTTCTAGACCCAAGGAGAAACTGTGCTAGTACATAAGTAGCTAGTTGGCTACTTAATATGTCATTTCTAGATAGCATTTGATTGTGTGTGCACTTTTTTTTTCTTATCAGTATTATTTATTGGTATGTCAACAAGAGTTTATGTAAATGGCCCAAACATATTGTTATATTTGTGATAAATTTGTCTTAAAGAAACATGCAAAATATTACAGAATTTGTCAACAAAGCTTATTATGAATATTTTGAAATAAAACTTAGGAACCAAAACAAATCATGGATTCTGCACAACTTTACATTATTTGTGTCAAAGAGTTGATGCAATAGACTAAAGGTAAGAAAATGTCTTTGCCTTTTGGAATTCTAATAATTTTGCATGAGCCTAGAAACCACAGAGATGACTGCTATTTTTGCTCGTGTAATGTGTAAGACTACAACACTCAAAATACAAAGGAAATTTTTTATTCAAACTTTCAATCTTCTATAAGACATGTTGCTCATGGACCTGATGTACCTGAATGTATTTCACTGGATACTCTTGATGTAGTTTCATCTTATTCTGAATCTTAAGTATATAAAGGACGATAGGGATGGTTTTCAACCTGAAGCATTTGATGCACCACAACTTTTTTACACAATGTGAACTTAATTACTTGGTGAGAGATTTTGGGTCTGTCAAAGGATTCACCAGACTTTGTGCTAAAAACATAATTTCTTAAGGGTCATAATTTTGTTGACATAGAAATCATGAGGAGTTTATACCATATTCCAAAACTTGCCAATAATAAAATAATACTGGTGCTAGAAACTGCTGTCTGTGAATCAAGTGAGTGGCAGTTGTTCATTGATTCCTTTCCAGTGGAAGTCTAGAAACTGTTCTCCTTCACAATGGTAACATATATGCATCTGTTATAATTGGTCATTCAGTTCACTTGAAAGAAACATAAAAATCTTGAACTTTTTAACAAGGTCAAATACAAAACATGGTTGGCTACATTGTGGAGACTTAAAAGTTCTTTGTATGCTATTGGATCAACAATCTGGTTATACAAAGTTTCTGTTTTTTTATGTGAATGGGACAGTACAGTGCAAAATCAACACTAAAGAACTCAATATGGGCTCAGTTAATTTGACCAACCTTGTGACCTCTTTGTACTTGTTTAAAGTATAGATTTAATACTTCTAACTTTCAATATAGTTTGTGTATCTTCACAAAATTTGGGAGTCTTTCAGTTAACATTATGTCTTTCACATATGAAACATCATATTTTATAGTGAAGTAATTTTAATAAATTAAAATGAAGATTTGTCCATTAATATTTTAAGTATTTATTTTGAATAGTCTGTGTGAAAAGTCATTTTCTTGTTAAGATTACCAATAATTTTTGTCATCTCAAACATCTCGAATGTCATGTGTATCATATTAGGGGAAATTAAGGATTTTTTAATATATTTTCTTGTAGAATTAGGAACTTAAAACTTGTATAATACAGGGTGTTCGGAAAGTCACTGTGCAGTTTTGTCTGATAATAAATATATAAGTGCACAGTGACTTTCCAAACACCATGTATTGGATTGTTACTAAGGTTTTATGCTATACTAATTGTTATAACATAGACAAAAAGTAGTTTAGTAAAAGTTGGTATGTAAGACACTAAACATTTTTGTCATGTGTAGTAAAGGGTACTCAGGTTAAAAGAGTGAAAGAAGCAATTATCATACAAAGTCAGCCTGAAACTGGGATTGAAAAACACTGAATGTGAATGTTCAGCTGAAACAAACTGATTATTTCCACTTCACATAAAACTGGGTGTGATGAAGCAGTTTGTAAAAAGTCTCGAAAAAAGATGGCAATTGTTTCAAGTATCTATCTGGAAAATTCCCAGCTCCTTCAGAAGTTATACTCAAAGAAGGGCTTTTTGTTGGGCCTCTGATTAGGTAATTGACTTTGGATGAACAGTTTGAAAAGACAGTCAAGAAAGTTGAAAAAGAAGCATGAATTACCTTTAAAGATGTTACTGACACGTTTAGGAAAGAACAAGGGACCAGATTATGAAAGTATTATCAGTGACATGTTTGATGAATTCAAAAAGTTGTAATATGAGCTTGAAAGCTCATTTCTTATACTCATATTGACTATTTCCCTGAAAATCTCAGTATCATCAGTAAAGAACAAGGAGGAAAGGTTTTTGCCAAAACATTAGAGAAATGGAGAGGAAGGTGGAACATTAGCATGATGGCTGATTACTGTTAGTCATTGAAATGATATGCTCCAGATGCAATACATAAAAGACCACGACATATAGTTTTGAGGCTTAAAGATGTAAAATTCACAAAAAAGTCAGGATGAATGAAGATGTGTATTCATTTGACATCAATGTGCTTACCTTTTCTTCAGTTTGTATTTTTCTTAACAAGCATAATAATTAAAAAATGTTCATTATGGTAAACAAAATAATTTTATCTGAATAAATGTTAATGTTCCTCTTTCCAATTGGAAAAAAAAATCCTTGTCTGATAGAAAAGAAATGAATGCTATTTTCAAAATTTGCATAGTTCAGTTATGGAAAATCTGTTATTAAAACCAAAACATCTTTCATGAAGTGTAAATTTGCAAGCCTGTGTTATTGTATGTTTTAATGATACGTGAAAATGCTCAAAACTGGAAATTGTCAACATATATGTAAATCCTACTAAACCAAATACTCAAAATTTTTTTTGGGTGAGCTTCAGGATTATTCGAGATTTTTTGTTAAAACAATCTTTATGGAATTCTGAGTATATTGTTTATTGATGTTTTTGTGTTAAAAATTGAAAATATGCTTTCTATCTGTTCTTACCTAAATCTAGTCTCAATTAAACTCTTAATTTTTGTTTTTAAATTACCTGAAATAAATACAATACATAAAAAAATAACATTTCTTTGTTCTGTTGCTGTTTTCAACTGAATAGTGTTGCAAAGCAGTTTATTTAAATATAAGCAAGTTTTTCATATTAATTTAAATGTTTAACTGAATCCAGTTAAAACTTCCTCTCAAGTGTAATAATGTATGAATTCTTGCTATAAATAAACCATCAGGGCAATGCTTTGTAAAGATAACAGGAAATACAAGTCTGTTTTTAATTTGTCTTTCTTTCTTGTGGGGTAGACAATATTCATATTCTGCATTTCTGTGTATTACGTTTAAAGACTGTATGTATTGTAAAAGAATATAAATTTTGAAATTTGGGTACTTTTTCTGCAATTGATATGCAGTTTTGTTTGGTTACCAAGGTTAATGGTCAACATATAGATACCATTGAGCATTTTTTTGCAGGCCTATGAAGTAAAAGTGAAATTTACATAAAAAATTGTTGGTAAAATTAAAAATAATCAGAGTAGTTGTTAGGTTTTGGAATCATAGATTAGTTCTTATTATCTGTTATCAAAATCTTATGAAAAGTAACACAGTAAGTTATGCTGAAAGTTGGATAGTAGGGTGAATATGTTTCTGCGAGAGAAATTCAGCATGAAAGAAGAATTAATGTAACTGTATGACATACAATTTGTTTTTTTTAACTCCCTAGGGTCCATTAAGAGTTTGAGCTTGAACTCTAGCCTTCAGAGGCCACCATCTGCACCTCAATCAAAATCTCCTAAAGCTCATTACAATAAAACGGTATCTCATAGCATTCTTCAGAATAGGTAAGCAGATGCTGTTTTATATATTAAATATATATTTTTGTTACTTGTATCTAAATTCATTAACTTATGTGTGGGTGACCAATTTAAATAAATTGTTGGATATTTTCAAACATGTTTTAATTATTTGAACGTTACACTAAAAGTAGCTTAAACTATTCTGAATACTGTATAATCTGTATTTTTTACAAGTTGTAATTGAGGTGTTAGATAGAGGGTGCATCACATTGAGTTGTTGTAAGTTATAGAATAATTGGGAATATTAACAAATGAGAAACTTTGTGAAATATTTAAAATAGATATTAGGTTACAGTTATGGATGAGCCACTAAATTGGCTATGCCAGGTTTCAGTGAAACAGTAAAGCATCAAGAAGAGTTGTTTTCTAGCCAGTAATGTGAATCACTTATTGTGTTTACATTTTGAATATGTGTTAGCTATTGAGAGTTTCTTTGTATAAGTAAGTTTTTTTTTGTTTTTTTTACATTAATGTATTGCAGATAGAGTGACTATAATCAAAAGCCTATGACAAGTTACAAAGTGTACAATCCTGCAAAGAAACCTTGAGAAAGAAAGAAAACTAATTGCCATCATTATACGTACTAGATGTTGCATTATTTTCACCAGATAGCCAACAACAACAAAAAGTGCTGGAACAATGCTGTACAGATCTAGTTTACACTGTTTGTGTACTTTTAAGTGATTTATATTAAGATTCACAGAACTAAACACTTGTTTCATGTAAATTTTCAAAACAAGAAATAATTACTCTAAATTGCTTAAAATAGAAATCTAATTTATTTCCAAACTGTAGGTCATCTACAGTTATGAGCAGTTTCCCTGGAAAACATAGTTCATCAATATCTCTTAGTAACCAAGAGGAAGTTAAACTAGCCAACCAGGGAAAACTAGGAGACACTAAGTCGTCAGTACCAGATGTTCCATTCATCAGGCATCATCCTCGTCCAGCTGCTGTAAGTAGCTTTTACTATTTCATTTTGTAGTGGTTACAATACATTTTAACTTTATAATGATCTAATGTAGTCTTCAATCAACAGTAATGGATTAAAAACTGTAAACACTGTAATATCCTGCATTACTAAAGGGGTAATGTTTTACTATAGTGTGTTAAACCTGTAGTCCAACTTTTTTCATACCTTGCTACTTTTATGTCAGAGCTAGATGCCACAATAGTATTTTTACAGCTAAAACTATTTAAGAAACTAATGTAATTTTTATGAAATTTCCCCTTTAATGTAACATTATAGAGTTGGCCATGGAAAACCTGTAGTAAAGAACAGTGAAATTACACGTAATACCACAAACCTTACTTACATTGTGTCTAAGCTGTATTTACATTATCACTAAATCAACCGTGTAAAGTGTGCTTATGAGCTGCTTTTCACTTTATAAATACATTCAACTTTTTATAGAAATGTTTGTTATGGCTTAAATGGATGACTATGTTTTCTCATCTAAGTACAGACTCATTAGCCCTAATGGTTATGAATAATTTTGTGATTGTTATATTCACTTTTAGAGACGAAGGTTTTATTTTTAAATTAAATTTTTTTGGGTGAGTATTTTTAGTTTTGTTTTTTTCTGCACAGGGCAGAAATCAACTGAAGAAAGTTCTCTGTAAATTTTACTACAATGTTAAAATAGGCTTAGTAATTGTAATGGTACTTTTGGTTTAAGTATCTTTCAACTGACTGGTAAATTGTAAAAATGATAAATATGATCTAAAAATTAGTTTATTGTCTCTTGGTATTTTAAGAATTAACTTATTTACTTGAACATGGATCCATTAGTTTAAATTCAACCTATAGTTATAGGTAGGTTATAACACAAATTAGGCTAAATACATATTATTGTTAACATTACTTATATTGTTAGTCCTAAGAAATTATTAAGTTCTATTTCTAAGCTATATACAATTACAGATGAACTTTATTTATTTAGTGTCAAGATAAAGTAGTCATAAAAATAATATAATTAATTCTTGGGCTTCTTATCTTAGGAAATACATTGAATTGTTCGAAAAGGTTCAGAGAAAGATTACTGAGATGGAAAGCTTGTGGATAGGCTGAAATTTTTATTGTTTTTTGTCAAAAAAAGAGTAGGGAGGATCTGATTGAGGTATTTTTTTTAGGTTGTAAGAGAATTAATAGTATTGATGCTTCATTTTCTTCATACTTAACAGTAAGAATTGTAGGATCTAGGGAACACAGATGTAAATTTTAGCAGGGTACGAGTCATCTTCAGCTGAGAAAGTTTTATCTTTCTAATTTGGTGGTTGGCCTTTGGAATGGGTTGCCTTTGGATGTTGTAGAGGCAGTAAATTTAAGTGAGTTTAAGAAAACATTTGATAAGTATATGAATTATGAGGGCTGGCTTCAAGATTTTTTTTAAATTATTATATTTTAGTTTATAGGATAGAACAGCCAAGATGGACCAATAGGTTCCATGTTGTATGAAAGCATTATGTTATGTTCTTTGTACAGCTTATTTATATAATAAATAAACTTAGTATTTTGAAAATTGTTTAACTTCAAAGCTGGCATAATGTGAAGAGTTAAGTAATGACAAGTGACACTTTTTCTTCACCTCTCCAGTGTATAGGTTTTTGTCATTGTCACTATAATATAGGCCCAGCTTACTTTTCTTTAGATAACTTGTGTTCAGGGTTACTGATGAGGAATGGAATTCTTCAAAACTTGTACAGGGTGTTCAGAAAGTCACTGTGCACTTATATATTTATTAATAGACAAAACTGCACAGTGACTTTCCAAACACCCGGTATAACCCAGTAATACACACTGATGAAAGTGTATATTGAACTGGACCTCATTTGAATTTAGAATTTCTAATTAAACAGTTTTTGGAATACTAAGTTTATTCATTTGACAAATAAGTACTTGCATCAAAAAGTACACTTATAATTGATATTACGTTTAAACTAAAATAATGTGAAATAACATTACACATTAACAAAATATGTTACTAGTGAATGAAGATCTTAAGGAGTTATGCTAAGTAACATGTAAATATTATATTAACAGTTCAATAGCACTTCAGTTTTGGTTTATGTTTTTATTTGCTATAAATATCTTGTGTTCATTTTGAAAAATACATGTTTTTATCCTATTTCCAAATGTGCCTGTTTATATTAAAATTATTATAAACTGATCTATTGATCAACTGCAGTTTGAAAAACTGGGACTGTTATTTGTGAAGGCCACACATTTTAAATACTAAAATTTTATACCAGGTAGCAAGTTTAAAGCCAGATATCACATGTTTGTAACAAAGGCAGGATTCTGTGATTTAATTTTATACTTTACAGTTTAAATATGGGTATGTTTTTTATTTGTACATACATACCTACGTGCTTGATCTTTGTAAACTCTGATACATTTTGGGATGGTATTGTGTTACTGATGCTGCTCTGAATACCCTGGATCTTCTTGCTGATCAATGAGCTATCCTTCACTTTCTGTTATCTCTTCAGGAACAGGTGATGGTGATCCACTCAGACAATTCAATGGTGGTGTTCTATATTGCCAGGCACCTAGTTGAGGGACCTTATTGAACTTGGGATCTTCTTTATTGGGTCCACAGCCATCAAATTACTTTGTTGGTTTATCACATTCAAGGTGCTCCAAATCTGGTCATGGATTAATTATCTTGACCAGATAAGATTCTACCCATAGAGTGATCTTTGGATTCTGTCATTTTTTTGGGAGTTTTGTGGTTGTTGGAATGTCCTTGATTTACACACATTTGTCTTCTTTCAACACACAACTGTCTCATTTTTGATTGCCTTTCCTCATCCTTAGGTGGTTGCTTTAAGCCAGAATTGAACTGTTTGTTACCTATATTGTAATGGATTTACCATTATACATTTATTTAAATATATACACTTGTTTCATTATAGTGTTTTTTTTGTGCAAGTTATGTCTATTCTTAAAATTTGTAGAAGATTCTTGAGAGTAAGAATCAAGTATTTATTTTGCTAAAATGCTCAAGCATTTTCAGACATTGTTGAAACTTTGAGAAACTTGCATGATTTGCATAAGTGGCTAGACATGAGATGGAAGAAGAATATTATCAATTGGCTACAGTCAGTGTGCTATAAGTCTCAGAAGCTATAATTGTGATTAATGCATATTAATTGAAAAACTACAGAACTGGACCAGGAATATTTGTAAATTTCAAATAATGCAAACCATTTAACTTCAGACATTAGTATTTCTACAAGGACATTAGATAGTGTTGCCAGTGAAGTGTACAGGTATATCAACAAAGAATTAATTTGCTCTTGGTTAAAGTGGATAAAAGATTCAGTTGTAGACCAGATATAAGACTCAGTATTGTCTGTAAGTTTGCAAACCATCATTTGTAATAACTATTTATAATGACCATTAATGTAAATTGTATTGTTTTTGTTTGCGTATTAAAGTATATTTGTATTTAAAAAAAAAGAATTGTGTGTATCAACCTTGTCGGCAAATAGAGGAGGTAAGATGTTGTATTGGAAGCTAACATTTGCCTAAATTGAAAATGTATTTCTGATAGATACGTACTTTTTTTCACATTTCCTACCTGTCCTTCAAACTTCTGGTATGTGATTGACTTGGTCATGACCAATCTCAAAAGGATTAATAGATCTATTATTATAGATGGCACTAATTGTTATAGGGATAGCATTGCACTCATAACAGTGGAGGGTTGCTGCATGATCATTTGCATGTAACTATTCCAAAAGAAATGGGAGTTACAAGGCTAGTAGTGAGCAAAAAAATTATTTCATAAGAGGGCAGGACTAATTGCACAACAGTTTTGTGATAGAAGATAAATATCTATTAGAAATATATTTTCAGGCTAGGAAAATGTTAACCTTTGTCATGGTAGTTTCATAGAAAACAATATTCAAGGTTAAGGAAGATCATTAATATATGATATGATAGTAAGCTATAAAATGTCAAAATATTTTTAATAGTTGATCTCAAAACTTCATTAAAATTGACAGTTAATGATCATAATGATTACTATTGTGAAAACTATTTTAAAAGAGCAGAACAAATGTAAAAGTTTACTGTCTGGTTTTTCAAAGTGGGATGTGAAACTTATGAAGTTTGTGAGTGTATGAAGAAATGAAAGAGAGAAATCATATAACCAGTACTAAATACATGCAATGAAACTGATAGTACCTACTTGTTTGTTTAATTATTGCTTTTATTTTTCATCCAAAGGTGTAACTAATTAGCTAACATCTAAAATGATTGAAGAGTTCAGGAGCTTCAACTTAGTTTAAATTAATGTTTTAAACTCTCAATAGAATTCCCTGTTGAAGAAGAACTCAGAGGTTACTTTAAGAAACTTCCCTGTCATTGTAATCACTGAGAATATCCAATTTGTTATTTAATTGTGAATACATGTTAATCTTTGTTCACCAGGATTTGCAATAGTACTGATGGTATTAGCTTGCTAGTACATGTGCCATAAGCAACAGTGTTTGAGCATCTCTAATCATGTGACTTGAGCAGTTTGAAATTCAACTATTCTTCCCAGTGTGTACACGTGGGAAAAGTTTTTCTGCTTTAAACCAAGTTGACAGTTATCTGTAAGTTCACATGGTATGATGACTATGGCAATGAATCAGTTGAAATCTAGGCTTTCTAGTGGTTATAAATTTAATAGGAGTCAGCCTCAGAAAAATCTATTAGCAAATTATGAATTGGAGCATTTCAGAGGTAAGTGTTTAAAGTGGTTTCTGAATTTTCATTGATTGCTCTTTAGCCACATAATGTTGAAGAATATGAAAAATATAGCTTCAGAGTATTTTGTTATATTTTGTAGTTTCTAGGCAGTCCTTATATTTTCTTATACAGTTACGAACTTGTATAATAATAAAATTTGATTTATTGTCTATGGATTGATGTCAGGTTTCTTCATGCACTATGATGATTAAGTAGTTCAAGTTTTGAACAAAACTTGCTAAAATATCATGACATGCATGTTAAGGGTTAATCATGCACACACCTATGTGATGTGCAGTCAGTCATGTAGGTACATTCACATTCTCTTCTAGAGTGTAGGAATCACCAGTTTTTCATATTTCATGCTATTTCCAATTGTCATAGTGAGATTTACTTATTGACTTAAGTATGAACTTAAAATTACTGTATCAAACACTCATAATTCTGTGAAAAGGAAGCTCAACTACCAGAGGAAGTGTTCAGTCAAAACAACAAAGATGTGGCATGTGGTAATGGATATTACATATGATATACTACAGGGTGTTTGGAAAGTTACTGTGCACTTATGTATTTATTAACAGACATGTTTCAATATAGAATACAGGAGGTAAATATGAATGACAATTATAAACAATGTTGAAAGTGACTCCCGTTGGCAGCAATACAGGCTTGGATTCTTCTTATTTTGTTTCTAAACACCACTATCAGTTGCTGGCTTGAAATATACTGAATAGACATATGATTACAAAACTGCACAGTGACTTTCTTAACACCTTGTATAAACCAGTATCGATACTGTTGGTACTAATGTCCCAGTACTGGTACTGGATGCTGAGTACTGCCATTATTGTTTTGTAACATACTGTTAACTAAACTTTATTGCTGTTAAAATACAAATTGGTTACAAGTATAATTGGTTGTAGTGCTTGAATTCAAAGAAACGAACTGCTGGAACACACTATATATTTTCAACACCAGTTAAAAATTAGCTAAAAATAACAAAGCTTTATCAGTATTTCATTAGTTAATGTTTGGAAGACATTTTCCAATACTTTATTCACCATTACTGACCAAATGATCAGTCTGTGTCATAGTGCCTCAAGGGTATAAATAATAATAAATTGTTGCACATTTGCTTTGCCACTGTTTATTTACCTCGTTGACATCCAGTGTTTATTGAGCTTAAAGTAAACTGTAAGGTGAATCTCATGTATGGAATATATTGTTCACACAAAATGACTGTACAAAAATACCCAATGTTTTAATCTGTTTTATGCTCAGGTAATATAATTTACTTTCAAATCCCAGAATGAGATGATACTGGTGTGTATGAATACATTTTATTTATGTGGTCACATTAAATGTCTTGTGCTATAAAAGGATTTTTATTTATTGTGAAAAAACGAAAGTGCTAGAATGTTATTTTGCTATAATTCAAATGCAGGTTGGTAGAATATTACTTTTCCAGTAAAGTGTAAGATAATGCAACTTGTCCAGTGTTCAAATCTATTAGCTTGGGAAATATAGTGATGTAAGTTGATCCATTGTTGCCTGTGCACTATGAGAAAGTACAGACCAATGCCTGTTACAAATAGTGTTTATATTGAATATCTTTTATTTAAAAAGTTCAAATGTCTTTCACCTGCTACTATGATGTTTCTGTAGGACTTGTAGAATGAAAGAAAGTGTATTAATATGTGATACTATCATTAATCTTTTTTTTTTTTCTTTAGGTTTGTACATTTGGGTTGCGGCAACTAGGTAATGGAATGTTTCTGTTAGATCGTCGATGGGACCTTCAGAGGGCAGCATTCAGGGCTGCTGTGTGTACAGAACGAAGCGGACACCCTCCACCACTGAAGTGAGTGCTTATGTAACCTATAGTTTCATATATTGAGGTATAATGTAATTTTCTGTTCTCCTAATATCAGTATCACAATATGAAAGTTTAGTAGCAGAATTCATTTCTACATTTGCCAGAAGCTTATCATTTTATCAGAAAAGGTGCACATGGCCAGTTTTGAGTTCTTATAAACAATTAAAAATGATGTCATGAAACAGGATAGATATAGTATAAGGTAATTGGTTTTAAAATTAGTTTCTGGCTTTTCAAAATATTAGACACTTGGAATTCATGTGGGAGTGAATATAGAATTCTAATGCAAAACTCACAATACTTAGGAATGAACCAAAGGCTTTGGCTTTTTTCTTTAAATTGTTGTTTTGAAAATTTTAAAATCATACATGTTAGAAAACTGTAGTAATTTTCTTCTAGGATA
This sequence comes from Tachypleus tridentatus, assembly GCF_004210375.1. NCBI lineage: Eukaryota > Metazoa > Arthropoda > Merostomata > Xiphosura > Limulidae > Tachypleus > Tachypleus tridentatus. The sequence goes on from NC_134837.1 coordinate 81,632,768, forward strand.
ATGCATCAATTAAATTCTGTCAGATTTAGTGAGAATGATAGCAGTAGCAAATAACTTGGATGGTGCAATTTTTATTTTATTCAATATATTGTTAATTCTACAAGTCAGAACATATGTACACCACAAATAAAGTAACATGTGACTTATTTAAAAGAAACTACAGTTGAATCTTAATTATCTATGGATAGTTTATTCAGTTTACAGTTAACTGTGCTGCAATCCGGGAAATTCCATAAGCTGTTATATATCAGTGTTGTTTTAAACTGCTTTTGCCACAGTTTCTATTTATTTTGCTTGATATTCATTTTATTCTCCTTTTGTCTTTTGTACTGAAAACAATATCAAAACAAAACAAACTGTTGATAATCCAACAAAAACTCAAGATTATTGAAATGAGTGAACAAGATCCAACAGTAAAATATATTGTAGCTGTAAAAAAAGTATATTGAACAAAAGAAAGAAAGTCACTAAATTTGTGTAGTATATCCTGTCATAATGTTAATTATATATACGACTCTTTATGTATTATGCAAGAATCCATTTCTCAATTTTTCAATTTCTTTAGGAATACACAGATATATATATAAAAATGCATATACGTGTGTGCAAGTTTTTTGTGTGTTTAATATATTCCTTGTTTCTGTGAGTAGTCCAGAGCCAACTGTTTATTTATTACTAAAGATGAATACATCAGTGTAAAAGTCTCATTTTACATTTTATCTGTTGTATGGACTTGTATCAGTCCTCACTTTTTGCATATATCTAATGGGCCTGAGAACCTTATCATAAGATATAAAACAAACTTTGAAGGTTTATTTTAAAATTAAGCTTCAAAAAATTATACAGGTTTTACCATATTGTTCAGTATTTAGGTACACTTTAACAAATATAGGTGGTTGTATCATAATACTTTTCTCCAGCAATGAGAAAAAGTTTGATTCTTGAAATAACATGGGTACAAAACATTTGAATGTGAAATAAGTGGAAGTAGTGGTATATTTTTTCTTTCTTTGATTTTGTATACACTTTTTATATATTTATACTTAATTCTTATATAATATTTTTTATATAATTATTCTTATATTATATGGTATGTCTATTTAACTTATGACAATTTTCTGTAAAGGAAACTTTGTGTAGAGTCAAGGCTTCCTCCAGTTCCAGAACCTACTGACCCGAGTGACCCTTACTATTTTACCTGTCCTGATGCATCTTCTTCACCATCACCATCTGGTGTGTTAGTTAATTCCATGAACAATGCTTCTGTAACAACTCTTTCATTAACTTTACCTCATTCTGTTACATTTACAACAGTTGCCAAGACAACATCTCCAAAATTATCAACAAGCAATTTTACACACAGGCCAATGAAATCAAAGCTTGGCACGAGTAAGGCTGTGAAAACAAAAGAGAGTAAACCAACTCTTTTAGGAAGTAATGCACACTCCACACTGGCTGGAAATGCTGTCAAGAAGAAAGAACATGGTGAAACATTTTCTCGAATCAATGTCCTGAATAACAAAAATGTGAAAAGTATGGCATTATCTACTGTACATTCTTCTGTTGGTTCTGTAACAGTGAATGCTGGAAACACACTTCCTTTGTCATTTCCATTTAGTTTGGGTGAAAACTTTGGTACTCTCTCCAGGATACAAGCTGCATCTCCTCCTACTAGTGGTAGAAACAGTTTTTTGGCATCTTCAAGTGGATTTACAAGCCGATCATCATCAAGTTTACACAGCACAGTCACATCATCTAGTGCTAGAAAAGAAGGAAGTATAATGGTCACAGGAGTAGACATTATTAATGGTCAAATTCCAGTTACCAATGCACTTTTACATTCTGTTACAGTTGGCAGATTTGCTGGTTCTGGTCCTAAATTATTAGCAACTCCTGGTGGTGGTCTTGGAATAACATTGGGGGGTGCAGGACTTATTGGCCAACTTTCTCAAATACAAAATCTTCATGACACATCAGTATCGGACCATTTGGGACTAGTGAATAATCAGCCTATTGGAAGCCAGAAAAGGACACTATCTTCAAGTGGAAGTAGAACCATTAGTACCAATTCCTCTTCTAGTAGTGCCAAATCTAGAACAAAAAACAGAAAGCCTTCTCTGTGCAAGTCTGCTCCAAGTACTGCTACATCTACTAACCACACAGCTGTCTCACAACCTATGGGTGTGGGGTTGCTCATTAAGGGTACATCAGGGGGAGGATTCTTTGCTACACTAGGAGAACTCAGTAGCACATGTGGTAACCACGCAGTATCCATCACCTCCTCAGCTAACTCAAGACCAGTAAGTGTTCTAAATGATGTCAAATATATAAATTATACATGTATGTAACTCTCTAGTATAGTTATGTTTTCATTTTATTTTACTTGCTTTAGAGAGCAATTTTCTTTTTACTTCATTAGTTTTAGTATTAAGCTTTAAAATGTACTTATTTCTTTTTTTTTCATTCTGTTTGTATCCAGGTTTTGCATTACTTTTATACATAAAAACAAGTTCATTAGAACTCATTTGACAAAGGTGTTGAAGTCACCCAAAGCTGAAAATGAGGCACAAATGATTTCTACAAGATACAGAAAGATATTTATTGAAAATAATATAAGTCAAAACTGCCAACTTGACATTTGAAGATAAAAAAAAATATATATATATATAATGAATGTTATGTTTTGTGCATTGTAAGCCCAAAAATTTGAAATGAATGTTTCTGTTTATAAGCAAATGGTTAATTATTACAACATAACATTAAAGGACAAAAAAATATCTTTTGGTTTATATGTGCAGCTTTCCCTTGATCTCTGTTAAATTACCAACCTGTTCTAAAGGCCAACCATCCTGTTAGAAAAGTGAAGCTCTCTTAGCTGAAGATGATTCCTTCCCTGCCAAACTTTATATTTGTATTCCCTCATCTTACAATTTTTTCCATTAAATGTAAAAAAAAAAGATAAATATCACTATTGATTCACCTTGGAAACCTAAAAACTTCAATCAGATCCCCTCTAACTTAAATTTTTTTCCAAAGAAAACAATTTCAGATTTCTCAACTGATCCTGATATGATAACATTTTTATCACAATTATAAGTCTATCAAATTTCCTGTTTCACCAGTTCAGTGTCCTTCGTTAGGTAAGAAATTAGACTGAACACAATACTGTAACACTCCTACAAAAGACGTTTCTAGTCCTGATTTCTCCAAGCTCGTTCCCCTGGCTGTGGTTTCACTAGATAGTAGATAGGGACAGTGGGAATCTCGTTAATCCATTCATTAATGGATTTAAATGGCAATTTCATTTAAATACAAAATTATTAGCCTAATATTAATAACCTTTCAAGTTGCTCTGGGGCCTATTAGGCCCCACTTTTTGTAGGAGTGTTAAAAATGTTGCCTAACCACTGATCTGTAGAATAGTATTATATTCTTCACTGTTAGGTGAGGAACCTGCTTAACTAAATAATTAATTGCAAAGTACAATAACAGCAAGTTTTACAATAGAAACTTTCTGATATTAATAATCAGAATGTTTCGACTCAGTGTCAGGTCACCACTAGATATATAACTCTTTTGTTTATAATGTGCAGTTTTACTTCTTATGTTACTAATTTAGTGATTCAATGTATAATTTTACTATTAGAGTGAGAGATTATCAAATTTCATATATCAAGCATTTTTGTGTAAAGAATTGTTTCTGGAGTAGCTGTTCTCTCTTTCTCTTTTAATGTAATGTTATTCCAGCATATTTACTTATAGTTTTGTTAGAATTTTATATATGCATATTGTCCCATGGTTAAATTGTGCAGATACAATATTCATTTCCAGTAGCGGTATGTAACCTGTTTTACATTCATTATTTTTGTAAACTACAAAATGTCTTTTGCATTGAAACATGACTTTACTACTAAACTTTTATGATTGAAGAATTTTTACAGTTTTACATACAAGCACTTTTGTTCAGGTTTTTGTACTGATGTGTGGCTTGTTATGTAAGCATATTATATCTGTATGTTATACTCTGAATCCAATAAAATGCATACAGTTGAAGAACTATTGTTCTGTAAAGCCTTAGTTACAGAAATTAGTGATGGGTATTAATAGTTTCATGAAATAAAATAATACTGTATTTGTTAAATCTAAAATTGTTTTATGGTGTACACTGTGATTGAACATTTTTGCATTTACAATTTCCTGATTAATACATTCGTAGCTCCTACTTTTTATAATTAGCTAAATAATTTTGTATACAACTTACTCGAGACACAACTTAAAGATAATTTTAGGATTTGACCCTATGTCAAGCATTAATTTTCAAAACTCTTAAAGCGAGGTTTAAACTGTGGGTGATTATTAGGGCATATCACTGTTAATATTTTAGTACAGTGGCTTCTGGTCTTTTAAGCTGCATGCTTACAGTTAGATGTTTGAGTCAGTGGTTAATGAACAAATCACAAACATTTAGTACTATTGGAAAATTTGGTAACTAATGACTTTCAATTTTGATCTGCAGGTCTTATATTATTTTTAATGTTTTTTTAAAGGATTCTTGTGCATTTGTGGGGATATGTGTATTACAGGTTGGGGACCACTTTTTTGGTAAATAGTTTACTTAAGAAAGGATGATAATAACTGATACCTTAGTAACTTGTTTAAATGGTTAATTGAAACACTTAAATTTTATAAATAGGACTCTAGATGAAGTTGCTTTCAGAGAAATTTAAACACAATTATATGTTATTACCTTTTAATTTGCTAATTTAAAATTTTGTTTATTTACAGAGGCTCTGGTAAAAATAAGCAGTGTAATTAATATGTATTTAATTTATTCTTAACCATACTGAAAGAAAACACTTTTCTCCATTAACACTTTCGCAACAGGCTTGGTATAATATACACAAGTTTATACACATATTTCCACACATTAAGTATTTACCCTCTAACTTTTGATACAGTATGTGTACCATCACAAAATTTGGCAGACTTTTAGTAAAGGTTATAAATTTTTTGTACACAAAAAACAACAGATTTTTAATGAAATTTTTTTACTAAAGATTTATTTGTTAAAATATCAAGTTTGTTTGGTTACTAGGCTGAGTGAGAAGTGATTTTATGGATAGATTAAAAATCCATTCTTCATCCCAAAATATCAGATATTATTTGTGTAATATCTAAAACCTCCTAAATACATTTCAAATACATTGTTTGTTTACAGTAAGACTATATTTTGTTACTTTCTATACCCTATGAGGGGTCTGTCAACTGACCGAGCTCGTAACCATCATAAAAAAAATTAAGAAATAAATATATATTTTTTCATGCTAGAATGACTGCATATTATAACATGAAAATACAAATGTTTAGTCTAAATACCTTAAGTCTCATAAGTTATATATTTAGTATTTTTTATTATATTGACCTTTCAGTCATACGTAGCTAACGTTATAAGAGGATGCATTGGTTTGGTGCATGTGCATTTATGTTACTCTATCCAGTAATATAAAATCTTGGCTATGTTTCAGTGGATTGGTATTTTATGTTGTACAGTAACATTTAAATTATATATATAAACACACACACATACACACACACACACACACACAGATTATAATAATTTATTTCTAAATAGTAAAACTTATTTTACTTGAAGAACAAAACAATAAATCAAGAAGTATAGCAAACAGTTATCTCTTCAAGCTACATCCTTTGAACTTGGTTGCTGCTGGACATAGGTTCCTATGCCTTTTAAAATTTTGCACATGGACACGTAGAGGATATTTAGGTTTTATACATACAGTTGAATAACCAAAAAATCACATCTAATTTTAACCAGTGCTGCATTCAGCATACTATGTGACTCATTAAAATCTATATTTAGGTGTGTTATTTTAATATTTACTTTTAAATTAATAAATTAACTCATATATAATACTAAAATTTGAATTACAATCTACAATTTGATTCCAAACTTATTGACATAAATTCATAAAATAGTAATTCAATAAAATTTTGAATGAAAGTCAACAAATTGATGACATGGCCTTTGACCCATGACCTATCATGAACGGGTTAATCTTGGATCTACTTAGTGAATTATTTAGCAGTGTAAAACTGTGTACAGAATCTTTGCTAAATACCATTAAATTTCCTTTATCTTACTGGTAAATACCAAAATAGAAGTTACTTAACCCTTTCATTGCACAATTAATTTTCAGGCTGATTCCCAAAAAGTCTCAATTATCCACATGGAAATGCCTCATATCAGTGAATTTCAAAATCTCTATCAAAGCATGTAGGAGGATATAATTCCCAAAAATCTGATACACACATTGAACATAACACATTAGTAACTCATTTATAAAGCAATAAAATTAGCTCTAAAACACAGTTAAAGCATGCATCATCATGTTGTCAGTTGAGGCATATAAACACCCAAGTTCCATGGCATATACCAATACAGGTTTGTTTGTTGTTTCAAGCACAGTAGGATATTTTCCCAAGTACAGTAGAGGGAAATTTTTTTTGGTAGCTATGGGGTAAACCTGAATATCAGTCATTGGGTATAAATGCTTATTTGGATATGTCCAGACTACATGGTAAAAGGGTTAAGATAGTATATCAGTAGTTTCACTATAAAAGAGTGATTTATGCTGCCAGTATATTTACTTTACCGAAGTAACACACGTGTTTTACTGCTGTGTGAAATATAAGAAAATATATAGTTTATAATATTTTATAATTTTTTTCTCCAATAGCTCATGGAGGCAGTGATAGCAGAAAAATGTTTACTTGTAGTTCTGCAAAACTTGTAGCATAAGTAATTTATAAAAGATGTAAAGTTAATGCTTATCTAGGCTAACTGAATCTTTTTCAAATAACTACAGGCAATATCTCTCACTGAATGCCTTGTAAAGTAAATACAAAAACAAATTATGTATTCCAACTTCTGAAATAGTTGCCCAGTATTTCTCTTTCAATTTAGTTTATGTTTCTAGAGATTATCACTTTATAGAAGCCCCCTGAAACTGATAGAGGACAGGTTATATATGTTTATTTTGTTTTCATTGTTATTTAGACATGTTAAGTTTAATTTTTATTATAGGAGTCCAACTGCAGAGTTTCTGTCCACACAGCTTCACTTCCTAATGGACTTAGGCCTTGTCCTCCAAATATTCTTCAAACAGCAGTTACTGCAGTTGATGTCTCAGGTTTAGTCAACCATACCATCTCATCTAGTTCATCTGCTTTAGCCCAAGACCCTGGGGTAACTATAGGAAATAAAACATGTAAAGGTAATAAAAGTGTTAAATAAATGTATGCAATAAATCTTACTTAGTGTTTATTAAAGATGTATTACCATTAATAGCAAACTAATGATACTTTTAATGGTCTTGAAGGGAACATTTTGATCATACCTGAATGTGTCTTGCATATAATTTAACACTAACACGCATATCAATAATGATATGGATTCACTGTATTGTTTTTGTGACATGATTCAGAATGATAGCTAAGCCTTGAATACATAAAATGTAATATACAGGGTCATTAAAAGTTGTGCAGTTTTGAATTTTCATAACTTCAGTTCCATACGTGATAAAACCAACCCATAAAAGGGTTTAATGAAAGAATTTATTGCATTTTTACATAAATTTATTCTTGAGAGTTTAATTTTCAACATGTCCACTATCATTACATATACAAACCATGATGCGATTCTGAAATTCTACAAATATGTTTTGCAGTTGCATTTCAATAATATCCCATTGGCTATCCTAGTCCACAGATCATCTAAAGACTGAGGTTTTGTTGAATAAATACTAGTATTTACATGTTTCTGTAAAAAGAAATCCAGTGGGCTCAAATCTGGTGAACATTGTGGCCAGGAGAGTGGTTCACCTCTTTCAATCTGTCTGTTAGGGAAATTTTCATTCAGAAACTGCCTAACTCTGAGAGTTAAGTGACAAGGTGTGCCATCTTGTGAAACACTGTGTCTGTGATCAGTCCTAATCATGTAAGTTCAGGAATAAAGTAATTTTGCAGCAATTCTAAATAACTCTCACCATTAACAACCCGTCCTTCAAAAAAGAATGGCCCAATTATGTGGTCCTTTCCTAATGCACACTGGACATTGATCTTAGGAGAATCTCTTATTGTTCCTCAAATTCATGTGACTTTTCAGTGCCCCACATGCAGCAGTCATGCCTGTTGACTTTACCACAAATGTGTAATGTTGCTTTGTCAGTAAACATTAAATGGTCCATAAATGAGACATTACTGACATATTTTTCATTAAATTGATGACAATGTCAGTTGTGCATGATAATTCTCTTGTAGCAACATTTGATGGACTTGAATTTTATAGGCTTTTATGTGAAGTTTCATTCTGATGATTTTACACACTATTGAGTCTAGAATACCCAGCTCCAAAGATGCCTGTTTTTACTGATTTCTGTGGACTTTGAATAAAGGATTGTTCTACAGCTGCTACATTTTCCTCACTTACACTTGGCCTTCCATATCATGTCTTATCATTGACATAAATCATTCATCCAGTTAGTTATGGAATTCCTGTTTGGTGCATCTCTATTGTAATTGATTCTAAATCTTCTTTGGACTGCAATGACAGATTTTAGCTTGACTAACCATAGGACACAGTTCACTTTCTTTTCTATTGATGCCATTGGTCAATCCTATTTCTGCAAATAAAATAATGAACAAATTAATAAAATAAAAATAATCAATTTATTGCTAAAACATGATAAAATAAATGCATCACTGCTCAGTGCACTTTACAGGCTGATTTTATCATGTATAGAACTGAAGTTATGAAAATTCAAAACTGCACAAGGACTTTATAAGGACCCTATATATTATATTTTCATTTTGATTAGATTAGCATGACTTTAGTTTAAGAATAAGGGTCAAACTAGTCAGGGTGGGTACTTTTGAACAGTAAATGTTAAGGTTATGTAAGGTTTGTCACTGCTGGAATGACAAAGGGAGCTTTCCATATATAACATACCCCCACTGATTTAACTACACTGTAGCTAGAGAAACTTTAGAGTTCAACAAAGAAGCATATTTCAGCAAATTAGAATTATCCACATGAGCAAAAAACCTCTTTGGTATTGGATATGGTAGATGTAGTGTGGTTGACTTATATTACTTTGCTTTTACTAATACATTCTTAGCAATACCATTGCTGAAGACATGTTGGATAAGACAATATATAACAAGTATGAACTTATATTTATAGGGATGCTTTCGAGACCATACTAGCACTATTGAGTACAGAAACACATTTGATATATGCAATTGGTTGTACATGGACTCTGTAATTGACCAGTTTTGTTTAAGTTTAGAGAAAGAATTTAATAATCTAACACAAGGTTTTACATAAATTACAGTGTGTAACAAATATTTTATTTTTTCTTGTTCCTGGGAAGAAAGTGTTATTGCTTATGCCTAGAGTAAAAGGAAAAGACCTGTTTTTTTCTTCAAACTTTGCTTTTGTGACCTGGGTAATGAAAATTTCAAGTTACCCATTTTCCAGAACATTCCAGGTAAATTTAGTACTGAGTAGCTGATAGAAAATTTTATCGAACTTACAAGAATTTTCAAGAACTTTCTAGAATGTTGTGGAACTTATGAGAATTTTTTAGAACTTTCCATAGTAATATATGTACAAAGGCTCACTACTTCAGTTTAGTTCTAGCTGCCTAAGTGAACACATAAGACCTATCTGATTTTATCAGAGATGGCATCAGGAAGCTGCAAACATTTTCCAGATGCATTCTACTATGTATGTTACCAATTTATCAAGACAAGAGCACAAAAGTACTCTGTGACAGCATCTGCTAAAATGTGTGAAGCCTACAAGGCATATTTTGGCATGCCTGTCGGGGATCAAGACAAACCCTGGGAACCTCATTTTACCTGCAAGCACTGAAAAAACTCTAGAAGGTAAGACGGACAATATTTGCTTACTTGACTAGTAAGGTTTTGTATTATACAAATTTTAGACCTCTTAAACTTTAAGTATCTTTTTTTAATTTCCAATAGTATAGAAAAAATATCACATAAAATATTTTGCATGAACCTCTTACACATTAGTTATGGATGAAGTTAATTTATTCTTCATAATAATTTTATTTTCCTCTTTTGCAGAGAGCCATGTAGTTCGCTATTCCAAGAATTTGGTGTGAACCCACTAACTACTCAAGCAATTGCTACTGCATTGTGGACCCTTCCAAACGTCAGGCTCGCAAGAATGCATCTGCTATCATGTATCCGGACCTTCTGTCATCTATTGCCCCAGTGCCACACTGCCTTGAGCTTCCTGTACCCACTCTACCAGAGAGAAAGCAGCCATCTCAAAAAAACTACTTACTTCTAACCATTTTTTGGCATTTTTATATAACTTTAGTACAAATACATGTAAATCTTGATTTGTATGTTGTTTTATTCAGACCTTGTGTAAATGAAAATGTGCAAATTTGCCCGTTTTCACACAGAAAATAGGTTAATTTCTAAATTTCATTATCCAGGTCACGAAAGCAAAGTTTGAAGTGAATAATGGTTATTTTCTGTACTTTTACAACATAAGCAATTAAGAAATAACACATACTATCCAGGAACAAAATTTGTGTTACATAGTGTTATGTGTGAAGATGTTCACTGAATGCTTAAAAATAAGTTTGTTGTATGAGGAGCAGTAACAGTTTTTATAAAAAACAGAATAAATCACCCATTTTTTAAAATGTCTAGAATATCATACAATACAACGTACATTTAATATGAATGATTTCAGGTGCAGCAAATTTAATTTTTTAGAGAGAGAGAGGAAGTCTAAAGTTTAATGTATATATTGTATGCAGCACAAGACATTTTTCCATGGTAAGAGTCACCATTTTTATTGGGTTTCAGGGGTTTTAGGGACTTTTTTTTTATAAAGTTGTAAGACAGGGTTTTATGGGTAAGTAATGAGATGTTGCTGTTGTGTCAAAGAACAGTTGAGTTTAATAGGAACTTTGGAAATAAACCACAGACCTGGGAATTTTTATAGTTGTTTTTTGTTTCTGAAAATGTTTTTGTATTAAATTATATTTGTTTGAAAGCTACCAAAATTTTCTTCATTGACAAGTTATCAAGTGAACCCAGTTAAATACAGAAACTTTATTTATCTCGATCAAAAGTATCATTAACAAAAATTACTGTTATCTAGCCTGACTTGAAATTATTATGATAATTAGGGATATCTAATGCAGTTAGCCCCACATAGATTTATGCAAAATTCAACTAAAAATCTGAGTTAATTTTGGTGCTTAATTACTCAAATTTATACCAATGGCTTACTTAAATGTATGATGTATAGTAAAAAATAAAAAAAAGCATCTTTAAAATAACATGACATTTCATTATGCAGTTATTAGTAATTTTTAGTTAAGATCTGATAGTGGGAGGGAAAATACCAAATTTCAACCCCTCGGTGTGGATACCTGTACGTGGTGAGGGGACCTCCAGGGGAAGTTTCTGTTTTTTCAGTTTACCTCCTCTGGGATCTAAACATCCACCCACGTGTTTGCCATGCATGGCAATCTGTGAAGGGGAGGAGAGGATCCTGGTGGTTGAGGGGTCCAACCCTAACACACCACTTTGTCCTGTAGACGGGCAGCTTTGGGGTGGCCCCCCTGGATCAATCAGTTGGTCTACTCGGGCTAGGGTCAATCAAGTACCAGTGTTGGATGTTCTCAACAGGTGTTGTGGACATTATATCAGATGCTGTTGTTTGGGTATAGTGCTCACGAAACCCTGGTGTTGCTGCATTGTCCTTGTTTGACATTGTAGTGCATCCCCTTGTAGGGCTCCATGGTGGATGGGGTCAGTGGGCACCGAAATTGCCATATTTTTTATTACAGATACTCCAATTAAAAATCTTAATAAAACAGTGAAAAAACAGTCTATAGGTTAATGACCACGCCTTAAAGATTCTGAGCAGCAATCCTCACCATCCATACCACCTGTTGTACTTCATTTTCTTATATTGCATTCACTTTCAGACAAACTTTTAGGGCGACTGTCTCCCTTTTTCATTCAGAGAGACTTGCTGGCTCTCCAAAGTCAGTAAAAAAGCTTTTATCTGGTGACATATTGGTGGAAACATCCACATCTCAACACAGTGAACTCCTGTTGCATTCAAAGGCAATTGGGGATATACCTATGGAGGTTAAACCTCATGTTACTTTGAATTCATCACGAGGAATTATTGTTGAGAGGGATTTGAAGAACATCCCAGAGTCGGAGATTCTTGCTGGTTTCTCCACCCAAGGAGTTTCTGCAGTGAGACGTATCTCTACTCGCAAAGATGGAATTATGGTGCCGACCAATGTCCTCATTCTTACATTTATGTCACCACGTTCGCCTGCCACCATCAAGGCAGGTTATCTTAATTCAGAGTATGGCCATACATTCCAAACCCTCTCCGATGTTTCCAGTGTCAACGGTTCAGTCACTCAAAGACATCATGTTGCGGTTCCTTGACATGTGCTCCTTTTAGTGGCAAGGGTCATGATGCCTGTGAGTGTGAAATGGACCCTCATTGCATCAGTTGCAATGGCTCTTACCTGTCCTAATTTCATTCTTGCCCTAAATGGTTGGAAGAAAAAGAGGTGCAGCATTTGAAAACGATTCATAACATTACCTCTCCTGAGGCTCAAAAAATGCTGTCCACCACCTCATCTCGGACATATGCTGCTGCACTTCATTTTACAGCTACTGTGGGAGTGCAGACAGATATCTCTGTGCCTTCTAAAGAATTGTTCTTCAAACAAATGAAAAGTGTTTTGACCTCCATGGTTAAAAAAGTTGATGAATCAACTTCAGCACCTATCTCTGTCCCTTACATACATTCCACCAAACCCAAGATCTACATCCTTTGGTTCCAGGTACAATCATTTCCTCAGATCCATCTTCCTCTCTCACCCCGAGAAGCAAAACAATCATTTGTTCACGTCCTCAGTCTCTGGAGTCTCCTTTCAACTTCAAAGACCTGCCCAATCGACCCAGGGCAGGATCTATGGAAGTTGATAGACCTCCCTCAAATAAGGAAAGTAAGGAAAAAAGACATGGTCGTAAACAGTAGGGTTTTCTGCCCAATTTGCCTATATGTAAATAAAAATGGCCACCCTGATACAATGGAGCTGTCAAGGTTTACATTATAATCTGGATGACATCAAAACACTGATTGCTTCCTACCATCCTGTTTGTCTCTCCTTACAGGAAACATTTCTGTAACCTACTGATACAGCCACCTTTTGGTGGTTTTCTTTGTACAGAAATGACAAGCTGTGTGATGGACAAGTGCATGAAGGGGTGGCATTGTTGGTTGATAAGCATGTGCCCACCCTGTCTTTGCCACTAGACACACCCTTGTCCACACAGTGCTCCACCACGGACCACCTGATCTGACTTGAAACGTCAATCAGAGAAGCCTGTCTCAAACAACATCTTGTATCAATATTCTTTGACATTGGAAAGGCTTATGATACAACATGGAGGTATGGCATTTTGTTAGACCTTTATATATATGGGTTACATGGCCATTTGCCCATTTTTTACTAAAAAGTTTTTAATGGTCAGGAGATTCCGAGTTTGTTTTGTTTGACACTTTCCCATTATTTTTTACAGGAACTTGGAGTCCCTCAGGGCTGTGTTCCCAGTGTCACACTTTTCAGTATAAAATTTAATGCCATTATTGAATAACTCCCTCACTGTTGCAAATGAGCTCTATGTCGACGACATTCACATTGCATGTCGGTTATCAAACGTGAGGTATATTGAGTGGCAACTGCAGACTGCCCTCAATTGTTTACTGAAGTGGACCACAGCAAACAGCTTTACCTTCTCTCTCTCTAAAACCGTTTGCATGCACTTTTGCTGCCAATGGGATATTCACCATGATCCTGAACTCAGTATCGGTGAAGTTGTGCTGCCTGTGGTCTCTGAGACTAGGTTTTTTGGGGCTTATCTTTGACTGCAAACTAACCTTTATACCACACATCAAGCAGCTACAGGTCAAATGTGCAAGAGCACTGAACATCCTCCGTGTCCTCTCTTACACCACTCTGGGAGCAGATTGACATTTTATGCTAAAGATATATTGTGCTCTTATTCGATCAAAACTCGACTGTGGATCATTGGTCTATGGATCTGCCAGATCATCAGCCTTAAAGATGTTAGACCCTATTTATCATCAAGGTCTTCGGCTCTGCACTGGGGCTTTCTGCACTTCCCCAGTTCAGAGCTTATACATAGTCTCATGAACCTTCTTTGCACCTCCGCCACTTGCAACTGTCTTTACTATATGCTTTGAAACATCGTTCCTTACCAAAGCATCCCACCTGGAGTTGTGTTTTCCTTCCTCAATGGGCCATGCTTTTTCAGACCAGATGGTCTGCCATTGCTACTTTTGGCCTTTGTATCCAGGCACAGTTAGGTGAATTGGGTCTGTCCTTGGATAACATTGCTGTATCCACTAGTCAGCCCATCCAACCATGGCTTCTTACAGTTTCCAAATGTGGCCTATCTTTACGTCATCTGAGAAAAGCAGACACTCCTGATTAGAAATACTGTCTGTTATTTGCTGAACATCTTTCAAACTATCCTTCCATTCATATTTATACAGATGGTTTAAAATTAGGTGACTATGTGGGCTCTGCCTTGGTTTGTTGTTGTTCGGTGGTTGCTCCCAGGATACCCTATATAGCTTCTGTGGTCATTGCTGAACTGTAAGCTGTTTCTCTTGCCCTGTATCACATAGAAGATAAGCAGTACTCAAACTGCATTGTTTATACTGACTTGCTTAATTCTCTACTGGCCTTGGAATTGTTTCATGTTAGTGCACACCCTGTTCTTGCTGATATTCAAAACTGATTTAACTCTTCTTCTATCCAGTTTTACCGAGCCTTGTTGGTATTTGCGGGAATGAGGTTGCTGATATTGCAGCAAAATTTATATGCTCTGGCACTATCACTGCTGTGCCTATTCAATACATGGACTATAGTCCTGTATTCAAGGCTCGGCTCTGTGCCAGTTGGCAGTCGACATGGAGTGAGCAACGTGAAGACAAGCTTTTCCAAATAAAACCCTATATTGGACTTTGTCTGTCTTGTTCCCGTAAGGATCGGAAAGAGGAAATTGTTCTAACTAGACTACGCTTTGGTCACAGTTTTTTAACTCGTCATTTTCTTTTACCTGGAACTGATGCACCAGTGTGTAATTTGTGTAACACTCAGATCACAATAAACCACATTTTATTTTCTTGTCATCGTTATGATTCACGACAACGGCACCATTTTAAGCATGGTCTATCCCTAGGTTTGTCCATAACGTTAGACAATGTTATTGGTGATGGTGACACTGTCCACCTTCGTGGTGTTTTTAGTTTTTTAAAGGCCATTAATTTTTTAATGCCATTTAAGTTTTTTAATATATACCTTACACCTTTTTAATGTGACTCCCTTTGAAAAATCACAGTTCATCTAGTTCAATTTGAAATTAGAAACTGACCGTAACATTAAGTAACTTGAAATCAGGACTGGAAAGGCCAACTTGAGGTGACTGACGGTGGTTTTTGTACTTACCTGTCAGTCTTCCTGGTGAGTTATGATTATTACAGTCATGCTACAGAAAGTCCTTTACAACTTGAATTACTGTAGTTTTTCTCTTGGCATTGTAGACTAGATGTAAACATTGGTTTTATGCTGTTTATTTATATTTTAACTTTGTTTTGTTTTTCCTTAATTTCCTTTTATGAATTTTATTAAATTTACTTTTACATTTTACTGGACGTTTGGTGCAGATAACCTAGCTGCTTTGTACCATAGGACACTAAATCAACCAACCAACCAACCAAATTTCAAAACTAGAAGGCCATTGTATGTTATTTGTAGGACTAATAACCCAAAGTTTAGAAAAACACAATTGTAGCAAAAAATATTTTGGAGCATTATAAAGAAACCTCATTCCGTGCTTTAGCAACTTTAAATTTCTGTTGTTTTTTTTTCAGTTCATTTTTAATTCATCTGAGAATAATTTCAAAAGGTTTTTAATGTTCTTTCTTCACAGTGACAATAAGGATTGTAGGGGTTTAAGTATGATTTTCTAGGAAATACAAGATCAATAACATATTCAACATAGATGTTATTGACTTTAAATATTTTTCATTGCTGATATATAAATTTACTAAACATGCATTTATATGGATTATTAGAGAAGTATGATGTAAACATTTTTGTATTTACATTTCACACCTTGAATTAATGTCTTATAAACACATTTCTTTGTGCCATAGATGTGTCTTATTTAAAGAAGTATTCATATTGTAGATGCCAAAGAAGGCTATTTCATGAAAATTTAAGCACATGATACTTTGTATAAGTGTGTGCAATGTAATTTATCATATGAGGTAACAACTAGACAGAATCAGTTACACATGTGATAAACTTAGTTAACTTTCATTTAATATTCAGATTTTTTTTTAATTTCAGGTAAAAGTCCAAATAAACAATCAACATCTTTTTCAAAGAATGTGCCACTCCATTCTCTCATAACGTCTTCAATTGCCCTTCCTAAGCTACCATTAGTTAGCACTACTAGTCGAGCCGATCCCTCGCGTGCCAAGACGTATCAGCAGGTCTTTGCCACTCAGATGTTGTCTTCTTCAGAGCTTAATCAGTTACATCTTCCATCTCCTGTGAGACAAGGATGTTCATTAAAAAACCCAACTATTGCCTTTCCTTTAAAACTTCCTTTATTATCTTCTTCTGGAATCACTGCCACTATTACCTCAACGTCTCAACAACAAACACTAGTTAAAGGTGAAGAACATAGGAGGTCAGACAGTCAAACACAGAGTTCACAGTCCTTCCCAACCTGATTCATTTTGTCACCTACTAGTTAGTGAAATTCTGTTGTGGTGAAGATAAAGAAGTCTGGAGTTTGATCAAAGCCTGCTCAGTTGTACGGAGGAGGTGAAGGTGCCTGAATCACGTCAAAATGCTCGACAAGCGAGCTCAACAGAAAAACCTTATCAGAATGCTTGTTAATCCTAGTGACCCTCCATACCTACTATGTTGAGAAGTGGGAATCTGTGTTAAGTCTGTGATTTTTATGAACCTGTTTTATACGTACAGAATGCTTGTGAACACCCTTGCACTTTCTCTACTTTTTCTTTAAATTATAGATATTGGCCTCTCTTATGTAAATCAACTAAAATTTTCATCAGTTATATGTAGTATGCCAGTTTAAAGTGTTTTTCATATTAGTAGAATGTTTTCATGACTTCTTTACACCTTGCCCACATCTCCCAGTTGCAAGTTTCATTAGTATGGAAGTTGGAAGTGTAATTTGTTTGCATATCAAATAAAGTTTGAAGCTTTATTAAAAGAGCTACATATAGACATAACAGTTTTTGTCTTCATGTCTGAAGAATTTTTAAAAATAATTTTGTTTTTACAAGAAATTTGATAATCAGAAAATGATCTCTTGAAATGCATGTCCTACTCCACACCACCTTGTTTCTTTAAATATATTATCACTTGGAAGTCATTAGTGTCACTCTCATTTCTTTTATTCAAAATCTTCCTATTAATTCTTGTTTGATATTTTATCTAGTTAAATGGCAAACCTCAAGTTCTTGTCTTTACACAAATAATAACAGTTGTGAGGTCCAGCCTGAAACAATGAAAAACTGGATCTTGAAAGGTTTTTTAAATTTTTAAAGTGTTCTCCCAGTTTTTAATTTTCCTTGTATAAAAATTTGTTTTTCTGGTGAACTTCTTGTAGAGTTATTAAACAGAATGATTGTTAGAAGTTCTCATCAACCACAAATTTTAATAAACTGGCATCCAGTAACAGATCTAATAAAAATGATGTTGTATCTTGTCTTTTTAATACGTATAAAAATCAAAGTAATCTAAAAACTAATTGAATATGTACTAAACAACCTAAGAGAAGCAGTTGAGAGCATAGTGGGAGTCATCCTCAATTATTACATTTCATTCAGTGTTTTCATTGACTTCAGCTGTGACTATTAATTATATTTAACCCCTTGAAACATTTCCCATGAAAAGAAAAAAAGAAGGCAGTTCTGAACTGTGTAAATGAGCAAGTTAGGCTTAACACATCTGTTGTGGTATTTCTTTTGTCATTGGACTTTTGGATTAGTGGTTGTGAAGAATGTTGGAAAAATTTCAGGTGACTTCTGCCAAAAGTACCTTAAGTCAAATGTTAACATTTTTTCTTGGAAATGTGTATTTCTTGTCCCTATGTAAGAGAAAATTGTTCACTTTGGTAGCTTTTGTCAAAATATTTAAGTAAACAAATGTTTCAAACATAACATGAGATGTAAGCATTTTTTAAAAACTATATAATTTTTCATTAATTGTTTTTCACAAATTTGTTGCTATATGTATTGGTAGTACAACTGTTTGAATATATCAGAAGTAATGTAGTTAGTCTGTTAAGTATTTTATTAGAAACTAGGTGTACAATTTTCATATGTTTATAAAAACAACAACAAAGAATTCTATAACCCTTATTATTTTGACTATTCCTAATCTTTCTTTTCACCTGTCAGTGTTTGGTTAAACGTTTCTATTGTTATTTTAAGAAGTATTGCAGAAACTGGCCCCATAAAACAAATTTTGTTGAGTTTAAGAAAATTCGGTGGCTTGAAAAAAACTGAAATTACATCATGTTCCATGCAAGTCTAGTTTTGTTATTAGCTGGTGTAGTGCAAGGCCTTTAATTTAAAATATTCTGAATTGAATACACAGCTTTTAAATATTTTGAACAGCAGTATTTCTTTTTTTTTTAATTCTTTGGACATGTTTAATTTGAAAATTCAAGAACCTGCAGAAGAAAAAATTTAATTTCATAAGTTACATTTTTGTAAAATCTTCATTAATTAGTTTTTGTAGGAAGTGAAAATACTCAAATTACATGGGAGATTACTTTTAATCTTAGAAAGGTTCATTCATACACATTTTTAACAATGAATACATTTAGCAAATAAGATCGTATTTTGACTTTAATTTAAATAACCTTGTCTTCAGTAATTTTTTTATGACTGCTGAAAGTTTGTAGTTTGACTTTTCTACATATCTACATGTCATTGTAACAATATTCCCAAGGAACTTTCCTTCTAAGTTTCATATAAATCTAGCTACAAATTCTTTATGTGGAAGAATAGATATGATCTATTAATTTTGCTTTCATAAATATATTAAGGAACACCTTCTTTGTCCTAATTATGATACATTATTTAAATACTTAGAAGGAAATCTTTCCACGTGGTAATTGATGAAGTGACAGATATGTTTCTGATGTTATAGATTAGGAGGAACTATGTCTGTAAAGGTTTTGGTTTAGGTGCTTCCATTAGCACTTCCATATGGTGTGATAGTAAAAGAAAATAATTCTGAAGTGCAAAATCTGCATTATGCAGATAGAATAAAATAAGTTATAGCAGACTGATCTTTTCCCCCCTTCCTCCCTCCACAAACACAAGAAATGAACAAATGATTAGTGCTAGTCTTTTGAAAATTTCACAATTGAAGTATAACTTATTAAATACAAAAAACCTATATTGCAAATCTTTAAAAACAAATTAACTTATTTTTGAATTTAACATATTTGTAGTGTGATGCCATATGTATTGAATATTAGCAGGTAAAATTGTTGTAGTGATTGTGGAAAATACTTGATTTTGACAGTTTGAACAATATTATTTTGCATTAACAAAGTAACTATACAGAATTTTATGTATCCTATTCTTTGTTACACATCCATTACGTTTACTTAGGGAAACTATATCAGTAAACCAGCATGTTAAACTTCAACATTTAAGTAGAAAATATTCCTGTTTTCAGACACAAGGAGTTTGCAGAACTCGAAAGGAATAAATTCAGTTCTGTTCGACCATTAGCAGTTCTGTGGGTGGGAAACATGTTGTTGGGAGTTTAACTCTTTCTTTAATGATGAAATTTTGAACCATATTTTCGCTCCACAAGGATGGGGGGGTAATCATTAAGTCATGAGTCATTTTCAACTTTGTAAATATTTTTTGATTTATGAACTAAGTATTCTTTGTGTGCCTGTGTGTGTCAATCTTGAGGTAATTTAATACACGAAGAAAAATAGTTCTAAATACAATTTTGTAAATTCCATGTATATATAATAAAGCCTATTTATCTATGTTGGTGTAAATAATGTCTCGTTGGTTTTTTATTTTAATGACATTATCACAAAGTTCTTTATTATAAAATAATGAATTTTATGTTAGCATTTGTGAAAATTTGAAAACGTAGATAATTAGTCACTTGAAAGGATAACATTAACTCGTTTCTGTTCTTAATTTCGCGCAAAGCTACACGAGGGTTACCCGTGCATCTTTTGAGGGAAAGCAGCTAGTCATCACCACCACCGCCAACGAATAATGGGATTGACCTTCACATTATAACTCTCCCACGGCTGAAAGGGGGAGAACGTTTGGTGTGACGGGGATTCGAAACCGCGAACCTAGGATTATGAGTCGAGCGCCTTATCCACTTGGCCTTGCTGGGCCTATGTTTCTCTTAACAGTAATAATAACATCTGACTAATAAGCAGTCTCACTGTTGCTACTTCGTGCTAAAGTTAACGTGAAATTCTGTTAAATCATTGCACATTAGTTTTATGTGAGGAACATATAAATATCCAATAATGGTCGAACTATTTTTATTATATGTGCGGTTTCTTACATCTTAACATTAAAATTCGTTGGAAGAAGAAAAACTTAAACTATAATATATATTTAACGCTAACAACTACTTTTTTGATAGAGCATAGAAACTCGACTCTCATGGACTTAGCTCTAACAGAAAATGGAGCTGTACATGTAGTTGCTATGCCTTGTAGTAGAGCACAGAACGCTGTCCCACATGCACTTGCTATGACTGTTCATAGATCACAAAATATCCCTGTATACTTTTGTCGTATAATTTTAATACAACACAGAACTCTAGCCCTAAGTGTACTTTGCACGAATAGAATGTGCATGACTCCAACATTTGGAATTGCCATTGGGTTTTCATTTCAGAGAAAAGATGATTTTGCTTTAGAAGTTTCTTCAGTTGAATGTGAAAGACCAATGCTACCCACATGTTCCATCATGTTTACTGGGTAAAGTAACTGTGAAGCGAGTTATATCTTTAATTTCCACACGTTTTCTAGGCGTTAGTTTTAAGTTACATGAACGTACACGTGAGAAGTAACTTTTCTTATGGACAACAAAGTAAATTTTAACATTTGTGAATATAATTTAAGTGTCCTTTTAAGACCCTTTCAATACATGAAGATAAAATGTCTTGGATATTTTATTTTCTACGCTAACTTTGGACAATTATTAAAAAATCACCTGTCTAGTTTTATAATATTATTTTGATACCTTAGAATAAAGACCAATATCCAAGTTACAACATCAAAACAAGCGGTTTTTATTTATTAACATCGTAGTATGCAGCGCATTTTATATACTGGTTCAATCGTGCTTACTATAGAGGTCATTAGCTTGTTACTGTTGTTTTGGGCCTATCCACTGTGACAAAATGAACGACAGCTGCTCTATTATCAACAATGTTTTGTTAAGTGGAATTTAAAACGGCAAGCTGCGAGATTCGTACAATTATAAAACATCTATCAGTTATTTTATATGTAACCTACTTCATTTATATAATTAAATATTTCTGACACCGCATTCAAAACTAACATTTCAAGCACCACTGGTGTAAGAAGTTATTGTTTAAGCCATTAACTATACACAACATTAATTAAGTCTGGTTTGTTTAAATATGGCCTGGTATCGCAATCTTTAATATCAATTTAACACATTGCTTTTATTCTTCAAGGATTAACATAATGGTTGACTATTACTTTAAATTGCGTTAATACCTTTAAACATTTTGAAGTATTACAAAAAATTACTGCTGCTTAGCGGGTTTTCAAAAGGCACTTGTGTAAGTAACATAAACCTCGTGGTTGTTATGGCACAATAAAATGTTAATCACCTTGGCCAAACACAAGGTGTGCATTGTGCACCATCTCGAATAAAGAATGTCATACAACCAGCACACTTCCTGTGCAACTCGTGCACTCGCACTTTTTTCAGGTGTGGTCCCTTTGGAAAAAGTATCTGTGAACGCCCCCGACTGCCATCTGCCGGTATATGAAGCGGAGACTTATGATTGCTACTAGATAAACCTGGTGTACGACTGTAAAGAACACTGGTTCTATTTACCTTATGTTTTAATGGAAATGATGAACGTAGTTTGGGTCGTTCCGTTTCGAATTTTACTTTTCCCTCTGCAAACAAGTTATCGTTGACTTTATAATTTGCTTCCGCCAACGTGCAATTCACCTGAAAGGTGGTAAAAACAACAAAAGTTAGCAATATTGATGTGAGTAATTACTAATTAATATAATTTGCTTTTTATTTCAGAGGTGAAATACTATTAACACTGTTTTGATAACTCGTAGTAAACATTCAACCTTACAGCATATTTCATAGAAGACTACGTTTGTAAATTATACGCCAAAATAGTTTTTAATAGTTTTCATAAACACAGGATTAAATACCAAGTCACACTCGTGTTTTGTGATATCTGAATGTCATGCGTTTCTTATCTTCTTGTAATATCACAGTATAATCTGAATTTATTCATATATACGCAGGTTTTAATATCACACATGGTTAATAAAGCTGTTAAATAGATTCTTAAACAAACAACCTTTTTTATAGTGAAAGCCGATATTACTTGTACAGAAGGGTACCGTTCAATACAGCAAGTTGTGCAACGTCCTCCAGTAGTATATGACAACATGAGTTGGTCACAAGAAAGGAAGAAGCGTACAACAGCAGTGCCTGCGACTTTATTTTAGACAAAATCTCTTACCAAGGAATTTGCATTGAGCCAAATTCGAAATCAACCAAGGGTCAACCACGTACACACATCATGGTATTGAAAGAGTGAAATTATACAGATACTAAGTACCGGAAGTTATTTTTTAGGGCGAAACTAGTACCCGGAGTTATTTGAACTGCTTTGTTGTTGTTGTTTTATATATATATTTACACACAGCCTTTTTCTTCTTTTCAAAGACTGATTCACTTCTCTTAGCTGGGTACCTCTACTTTTTCTGACAATTTCACTCCTGCTCTATTGTGATGTAGCGGCCACACAGGTGTTCAGTAAGTAGGCAAATCCACTCCAAATCATCCCATGGTATATGAGGCACAGTCTAAGATTCCACCTTTGCCAGAATGTCATCCTGAAACCGAGGAGTGAAATGCCTATTTGCATGTACAGTACTGTAGTACTTTCAAGTGGATTACACACACAATACTGAACAGCAAGACAGAGAATGATATTGGTCCCTATTGACGACAAAAGTAAAGAAAAACTAACAACATACAGTGGACAGTGCAGCTGTAACCCCCAGAAAACTAGAGCAGCCCAAGTTGGATCTTGAGGTGGGAAAGTAGATAAACAGGTTGCACCATAAACATGGTGGTCAACACCGCTCTCTCTCAGGACTAGAGGGTCTTGGTATGCGCCTGTTGGAGCACAAGAGCGAGAGATGGGTTTCCTGGTTAATATCAGATCATCCCATAAGTAATGTCCGAAAATTTAATACAGAAAGCACATCATTATTTCTATCTTTGTAGAAGGCTTTAATGACTAAAATATGTAGTAGAATGTGTATAAAAATGTTCAGACAAATAAAAGAAACTAACCCAACTCCAATTTCTCAGATCATTAATCAAATAAAATAAGGAAGATGGTGTGTCTGAGGAGCACTTCAGGCATATAATGCTTTATGAGTTTAAAAAGGCAATAGTGCAGCAGAAACTACACGAAACATTCACTGTCATCTGTAACAGCTTGGAAAATGGGCCCCCCATGATTTGACAGAAGCCAACCTCAGAGCAAAATTGGACATTTGCACTTCTCTGCACTCTTGTGAACGTTACTCACCTTTTTTGACAGGTTAGTGACTGGAGGTGAAAAATAGATATATTACAAAATATTAAGTGCCGCAGACATTGGCTTCGTGCAGGTAAACTGGCTGAAGCACAACCCAAAATGGATCTCCACCTCTTGTTAAGCGTTTGGTAGGATACTGTTGGCGTGATCCATTTTAAGTTGCTGCCACTCAATGTAACGATTACATCAAATTTCTATTGTTGACAGTTAGAACACTTGAATGTTGCACTGAAAGAAAAGATGCCTGTTTTCATCAAATGTAAATGTGTTGTGTTACACCAGGATAATGCACGGCCCCATACATACAATAAGGATCACATCTGGAAGGTTTAAGATTGATTGATTGATTTAGTGTTTTATTGCACAAAGCAGCGAGGCTATCTGCGCCAGACATTCGGTAAAAATGTAAAAAAAAAAAAAAAATAAATAAATGTAGTAATAGACATAAATGGAAATAAAGGTAAAACAAAAAATATAAAACCAATGTTGACACCTAGTCTACAATGTTAAGATAGAAGGCAGAGTATAAGAAGTTGTAAGGTATTTACTCTAGCAAAAAGGTAATGATCATAACCCGCCAGGAAGACTAACAGGTAAGTTCAAGAACCACCGTCAGTCACCTGAAGTTAGTCTTTCCAGTCCTGGTTCCGGGTTATGTGTTATAGCAACCAGTATCAAAATGTAAAAGAATAGAAGTTTTAAAAGATACATAGCAAAATTGTAACGAGTAGCCAAATGTCCAGTAAAAAAAGTAAAATTTGTAAAAGTTAAATGAAGGTAAAAACAAAACAGCAATTAAAACAGAAAATGGTGTAAAAACCAATGGTGACATCCAGTCTTCAAAATTGTAAAATATTTACTCTAGCAAAATGGTAATGATCATAACCCGCCAGGAAGACTAACAGGTAAGTTCAAGAACCACCGTCAATCACCTGAAGTTGGCCTCTCTAGTACTGGTTCCGGGTTATGTGTCATAGCAGCTATTATCAAAATGTAAAAGAATAAAAGTTTTAAAAGACACTCCGCAAAATCGTAATAATGAGTAGCCAAATGTCCAGTAAAAAGATAAAAGTCAAGTAAATGGAGTAAAATTTTAAAAGTAATTGAAGATAAAAGCAAAACGGCAATTAAAACAGAAAATGGCGTAAAAACCAATGTTGACATCCAGTCAACAAAGTTGTAAAGGACTACCTGTAGCAGAATGGTAATGATCATAACCCGCCAGGAAGACTAACAGGTAAGTATAAAAACCACCGTCAGTCACCTGAAGTTGGCCTTTCCAGTCCTGGTGTCGAGTTATTTAATGTTCTGGCCATTGTCCAATGTCAAATTGAATGAGAGAGATTAAAACTGTAAAAAAGGAACCACAATTAAAAAGGTGTAATGAATAAATATGCAACACTTAAATGAGATTAAAAAGGTTAATGGCCATTAAAAAATTAAAAACATTATCAAGGTGGACAGAGTCACCATCACCAATAACTCTGTCCAATGTTATAGACTGACCCTGGGAAAAAATATGTTTAAAATATTGCCGTCGTTGAGAATTGTAACGATGGCAAGAAAGTAAAACGTGGCTGATAGTGATTTGAGTGTTACACAAACTACACATTGGTGCATCAGTTCCAGATAAAAGAAAATGATGAGTTAAAAAACTGACCAATGCGTAGCCTAGTGAGAACAACTTCCTCCTTCCGAACTTTACGGAAGCTAGATGGCCAAAGTCCAATTTTGGGTTTGATTTGAAAAAGTTTGTTGTCGCGTTGCTCACTCTAAGTGAACTGCCAGCTGGCACGGAGCCGAGCCTTGAAGACAACACCATAGTCCATGTACGGAATAGGCATAGGAGTGATGGTGCTGAAGCAGACATATTTAGCTGCCATGTCTGCAAGCTCGTTCCCGCGAATACCAACATGGCCTGGTATCCAGAAAACCTGCTAATGAGAAATGGGCCAGTCGGTTTCGAATATCAGCGAGAATAGGATGTGAGCTAACGTGTAGCGATTCCAAGGCAAGTATAGAACTAAGCGAATCAGTATAAAGAGTGCAGTTGGAGTACTGCTCAGCTGCAATATGATCCAGGGCAAGAGATATGGCATACAGTTCAGCAGTAAACACAGAAGCTGTAGAAGGGATTCTGCGCGCAACTACTGACCCATAGCAAACCATAGCAGAGCCCACTGAATTACCTGATTTGGAACCATCTGTATAAATGGGAACTGAATGATTGTTTGAAAGATACTCATTGAATAAAAGACGGTACTTCCAATCTGGAGTATCTGCCTTTTTTAGGTGACTGAAAGTCACATTTGGGGGCTGTAATAAGCATGGTGGGATGGGCCGATCTGTGGAATCTGCAATGTTATCCAAGGACAGACCCAATTCATCCAATTGCACCCGGATGCGAAGGCCAAACGGAGCAATGACAGATCGTCTGTTCTGAAAAAGTACTGCCCACCAAGGAAGGAAAACACATTTCCAGGTGGGATGCTTTGGTAAGGAATGAAGTTTCGAAGTATATTGTAAAGATAGTTGCAAACAGCGAAGGTGTAGAGAAGGTTCATGAGATTCAATGTATATACTTTGAACTGAAGAGGTACGGAAAGCCCCAGTGCAGAGTCGAAGTCCTTGGTGATGAATGCGGTCCAGCATCTTTAAGGCCGAGGGTCTGGCAGAGCCATAGACCCTTGATCCATAATCGAGTTTCGATCTAATAAGAGCACGATATA
This sequence comes from Tachypleus tridentatus, assembly GCF_004210375.1. Lineage (NCBI taxonomy): Eukaryota > Metazoa > Arthropoda > Merostomata > Xiphosura > Limulidae > Tachypleus > Tachypleus tridentatus. The sequence goes on from NC_134837.1 coordinate 81,659,586, forward strand.
CCTTTAACATTGAACAGCGATCTGCCCCCCAACTGGTAGAAGAGAGAACATGGAGGATGATCAGTGCTCTTGTGCATTTGACCCGAAGCTGCTTTAAGTGTGGTATAAAGGTCAGTTTACGATCAAAGATAAGCCCCAAGAACTTGGTCTCCAGGACCACTGGCAGCAAAACTTCACCGATATGAAGTTCAGGATCAGGGTGAATACCCCGTCGACAGCAAAAGTGCATGCATACAGTTTTGGAGAGAGAGAAATTAAAGCCGTTCGCCAGAGTCCACTTCCGTACACAATTGAGGGCGGTTTGTAGTTGCCGCTCAATATATCTCATGTTTGACGACTGACATGAGATGTGAAAGTCATCGACATACAGCCATTCGCAACAGTGAGAGGGAGTTGTTCAGTGATGGCATTTATCTTTATACTGAAGAGTGTAACACTCAATACACAGCCTTGAGGGACTCCAAGTTCCTGTACAAAAGAACGGGAAAGTGTCAAACCCACACGAACTTGGAATCTCCTGTCCATTAAAATTTTTTTAATAAACATGGGTAGATGGCCACGTAACCCATATGTATGGAGGTCTCGCAAAACGCCATACCTCCATGTTGTGTCGTAAGCCTTCTCTGATAGATGTTTCAAGACGAATTAGGTGGTCTGTGGTGGAGTGCTGTCGACGGAACCCACACTGGGTGGGCAAGAGGAGGTTGTTTGGTTGCTTGAATCAAACAAGACGAACATTAACCATCCTTTCTAATGTCTTACAGAGACAGCTCGTCAAAGCAATTGGATGGTAGCTTGAAGGAATCTTGGGATTTTTCCCTGGCTTAGAGAAAGGTAAAATAATAGCCTGGCGCCAGGCATCAGGAAAAACATTCTCCTGCCAGATCCGTTTGAAAACAATCAGAAGGACATCAAGAGAAGCAGGAGATAGATGGTGCAGCATGTCATAATGAATATCATCAGGTCCAACAGACGTACTGGCAGACCGATGAATGGCCATTTTTAATTCCACCAGAGTAAAGGGACAATTATAGTAAAAGAAACAGTCAGTTCGAAAGGAAAGAGGTGATCGCTCTGCCCGAGTCTTGATGGCCAGGAAGGTGGAGGAACAAACAGAAGTGCTAGATACCCGGCAAAAGCTTTCACCTAGAGTGTTAGCGATGTTCCGAACATCAGTCACCTCCTGACCATCAGAGAGTAAGATCGAGAGGGGAACAGAATTGTAGTGCCCATTAACCTTTCGAATCCTGTCCCATATGATCTTGGAACTGGTGGTAGAAGATATGCTGGTTGTGAACTTAATCCAAGATTCCTTCTGGCTTTGACGTCTTACCCACCTAGCATGTGCAAGGGCCCGTTGGAAAGCAACCCGGTTTGAAAGTGTGGGATATCTACGAAAAGTATCCCAGGCCCGCTTTTGAGCCTTCCGTGCTAAGTGGCAAGCAGGATTCCACCACGGACGAGGATATCGTGGAAAACGTGTCGAGGTTTTAGGAATACACTGAGCAGCTGCATGTGTAATACAGTCAGTTACCGCTGCTACACAGTCGTCTATTGATGGCTGATTTACGATGGCAGGATCAAGTTCTGCGAGAGCAGTGAAAGTGGACCAGTCTGCCTGATCCAGCTTCCACCGGGGAACGCGGGTAGGGTGGCATCGACCACGGCCAGTCTCTCTCAAAAGGATCGGAAAATGATCACTGACTAGTGGATTACTGTTAACCCTCCATGAAAAATGGGAGAGTAATGAAGGGGAGCAAACTGAGAGATCAATAGCGGTAAAGGACTGACTAGGTGCATGAAAGTAAGTGGAAGAACCAGTATTGAAAAGAGAAAGATTGTGATCAGAGAGCATCTGCTCTACAGATCGGCCCCTCCCATCAATAATAGCACTTCCCCAGAGGGGATGATGTCCATTAAAATCCCCTAGAATTAGAAATGGAGATGGCAACTGTTCAACGAGAGCATCAAGATCTGATTGATCATATGTCTCTCCAGGGGACAGGTACAGAGAACAAACAGTGATGGTATGACCCAAGGAAACACGGATGGCTACAGCCTCCAAGGGTGTGTTGAGTGACAAAGACAGGGTGGGCACATACTGATCAACCAAAAGTGCCACCCCTCCATGTACTCATCCATCACACAGCTTGTCATTTCTGTACAGAGAAAACTGCCGAATTGTGACTGTATCAGCAGTTTTGAGAAATGTTTCTTTGTAAGAAAGACGAACAGGATGGTAGAAAGCAATCAACGTTTTGATATCATCCAGATTAGAACGTAAACCTCGACAGTTCCATTGTATAAAGGTGGCCATTTTTAAGAACGGGTAGGTGAAGTGGGTGGAGAACCCTTCGGTTTACGACCATGTCTTTTTCTTTACTGTCTTTAGTTGGAGGAGGTCTATCAACCTCCATGGATCCTGCTTTGGGTTGGGTGGGCAGGTTTTTGTTATTGGAAGGAAATCCAGTGACTGAGGACGCGAACGAATAATTGTTTTGTCTCTTGTGGTGGGAGAAAAAGATGTATCAGAAGAAATGCCTGTATTTGAAACTGAAGGACGTGGATCTTAAGGTTTGTTGGAAGGTATGGGAGGAACAGAGATGGGTGTGGAAGTCGATTCATCAACCTTTTTAACCACGGAGGTCAAAAGGCTTTTCATTTGTTTTGAAAACGATTCTCTTGGAGGCACAGAGAGATCTGTCTGCACTCCCACTGTAGTTGTGGAATGAAGTGCAGCAGCATATGTCCGAGATGGAGTTGTGGACAGCAATTTCCGAGCCTCAGGATAACTAATGTTATGTGTCGTTTTCAAACGCTGCACCTCTTTTTCCTCCAACCATTTTGGGCAAGAATGAAAGTAAGAGGGGTGAGAACCATTGCAGTTGACGCAATGTGGGTTCATGTCACAGTCATAGGCATCGTGGTCCTTGCCTCCACAACGAGCACATGTCAGGGAAACACGACAAGATGTCTTTGAGTGGCCGAATCTCTGACACTGGAAACATCGAAGAGAGTTTGGTATGTATGGCCGAACCCTGCAAATGAGATAACCTGCCTTGATGGTGGCAGGTGCACGTGGTGAAGGAAATGTTAAATGAGGGTATTTGTTGGCAGTGTAACTCCATCTTTGCGAGTGGAGATGCGCCTCACTGCAGAAACTCCTTGAGTGGAGAGACCAGCGAGAATCTCCGACTCGGGAACGTTCTTCAAATCCCTTTCAACAATAACTCCTCGTGAAGAATTCAAGGTAGCATGGGGTGTAACCTCAATAGGTATATCCCCAATTGCCTTTGAATTCAAGAGGAGTTCACTGTGTTGGGATGTGGATGTTTCAACCAATATGTCACCAGATCGAAGTTTCTTTACTGACTTTGGAGAGCCAGCAAGTCCCTCTAGTCCCTTTTGAATAAAAAAAGGGGACATTTGCCCTAAAGGTTTTTCCGAAAGAGAATGTAATATAAGAAAATGAGGTACGTGTGTTACTGATGTTGAAGATTGCTGTTCTGAGTATTCAAGACGTGGTCGCTTACCCATTGACATTTTTTTTTACAATTTTATTTAAATTTTTTGGAGGATCCATAGGAAAAAGAAAACATTTTGGTACCCACTGACCCCACCCACCATGGAGCCCTACAAGGGTACGCACTACAAAGTCATGCAAGGACAATGCAGCAACGCCAGGGTTTCGTGAGCACTATACCCAAACAACAGCATCAGGCACAATGTCAACAACACCCGTTGAGAACTTCCAACACTGGTACTTGGTTGACTCTAGCCCAAGTGGACCAGCCGATTGACCCAAGGGGGGCCATCCAAAGGCCGCCCGTCTACAGGAATTCGAGGCCAAAGTGGTGTGTTAGGGTTGGCCCCCTCAACCACCAGGATCCTCTCCTCCCCTTCACGGGTCGCCACGCACGGCAAACACGTGAGTGGATGTTTAGATCCCAGAGAAGGTAACCAGATAGATCAGAACCTTCCCTGGGAGGTCCCCTCACCACGTACAGGAATCCACACCGAGGGGAAGGTTTAAGAGCTAGACTGGGAAAAACTTCCACATCCTCCTTATTCTCCAGACCTTGCCCCATCTAATTATCATATATTCCGAAGTTTGCAGAACTATCTTGATGGAAAAGAGTTTGGAACACATGAAGAAGATGTCTAAACTACCTTCTCTACATTTTTTTCCTCGAAACCCCAAAAATTTTATTGAAGTGGTATTCAGAAGCTTGTGAATCGTTAGGAGGAAGTAATTAATAATAATGGTTGGTTAGTTGATTTGGTGTTTTAAGGCACAAAGCAGCTAGGCTATTTGTGCCAAGCATCCAGTAAAAAGTTAAAATTAAAGTAAATTTAGTAAAATTCATAAAAGGAAATTAAGGTAAAACGAAACAAAGTTTAAAAAAATATAAACAGCATAAAACCAATGTTTACATCTAGTCTACAACATTAAAAGAAAAACTACAGTAATATAAGTTGTAAAGGACTTCCTGTAGCATAATTGTAATTATCATAACTTGCCAGGAAGACTAACAGATAAGTTCAAAAACCACCGTCAGTCACCTGAAGTTGGCCTTTCCAGTCCTGGTTCAGAGTTATTTGACGTTATGGCCATTTTCAAAAAGTAATAGAAATTTTAAAAGACTTATAGCAAAATGTTAACAATAACTCGCCAGAATGACTAACGGGTAGTTCAAACAGTCGCGTTAGTCACCTGAAGTTGATCTTCCCATTCCTGGTTCCGAGTTATTTGACGTTACGGCCAGTTTCTAATTTCAAATTGAACTAGATGGACTGTGATTCTTAAAAGGGAACCACATTGAAAAAGATCTAGTGTATAAATTAAAAAACAAACAAACTTATATGACACTAAAAAAGACTAATGGCCTTTAAAAAACTAAAAACATTTCCAAGGTGGACAGTGTCACCATAACCAAAACACTGTCTAATGCTATGGACAAACCTTGGGACAGAACATGTTTAAAATGGTACCATCATTGAGAGTCGTTGCTTACTCCAAGTCGACTGCCAGATAAAACAGAGCCGAACCTTGCATATAGGACCATGTAGAAAACAGCCACAGCAGTGATAGTGTCAGAGCAGATAAACGTTGCCGTGGTGTCAGCAAACTCGTTTCCGCGAATACCAACGTGGCCTGGTATCCAGAATCAATGGATAGAAGCAGATGTTAAAGAGAATTGGGACTGAAGATTTTGAATATCGGCGAGAACAGGGTGTGAACTAATGGATCTTTAAGGCTGAAGTTTTGGCAGAGTCATAATAGACCAGTGATCCATAGTCGAGTTTTGATTGAATAAGAGCACGATATATCTTAAGCAAAGAACATCGATCCTCTCCCCAAGTGGTGGAAGAGAGGACACGGATGATGTTCAGTGCTCTTGTACATTTGATCCGTAGCTGCTTAATGTGTGGTATAAAGGTTAGTTTGCAGTCAAAGATAAGCCCCAAGAATTTTGTCTCAGGGACCGCAGGCAGCACAGCTTCACCAATACGGAGTTCAGGATCAAGGTGAATACCCCAATGGCAGCAAAAGTGCATGTAAGCGGTTTTAGAGAGAGAGAAATTAAAGCTGTTTGCTTTGATCCACTTCAGTAAACGATTGAGGGCAGTCTGCAGTTGCCGCTCATGTTCGACGACTGACATGAGATGTGAAAGTCGTCGACATAGAGCCCGTTTGCAACAATGAGAAGTTGTTCAGTGATGGCATTAATCTTTATACTGAAAAGTATGACAATCAAAACACAGCCCTGAGGGACTCCAAGTTCCTTTAGAAAAGAACAGAAAAGCGTCGAACCCACATGAAATTGGAATCTCCTGTCCATTAATTTTTTTTAAAATAAAATGGGCAAATCGCCATGTAACCCAAATACACTGCTAGCCAAAATCTTAAGGCCAATGGACATAAAGAAAAAATATGAATTTTGCGTTGTTAGACTCAACCGCTTATTTGAGTAGAGCTTCGAAAGATGAAAATAAAAAAAGGGAAAATAAAAATAACACTTTTTTTAGCATTTAATAGGGAAAATGTGAACACTATAAAATTAACCTGAATACTAGCTGGTCAAAAGTTTAAGACCATACTGAAACGAAGCATTAATCGGTAAACACGTAACGAAATTTAGTCATTTAGTCATGTTCAAGCATTAGCGTTGTCAACATCTCCCACTGACATCTCCTGTGCTATATTTGGTAAAAAGATGGCAAAGGCTAAAAACTGGACAGAGTTTGAACGTGGCAGAATTTTCGAGCTGCAAAAGCAAGGTCTATCTCAACGTGCCATCGTTGGTGGTATTGGGCGTAGTAAAACTACTGTTGCAAATTTCTTTAAAGACTCTGAGGGATACGGAACGAGAATTTCAAGTGGTCGGCTCAAGAAAATTTCGCTGGTTTTGAGCAGGAGGATTCGAAGGGTTGTCTGGCATGACAATAGCCGATCGTCGAACCAGATTAAGGCCCTTATGGACTCAGAATGCAGCTCAAGAACAATAAGACGGCATCTACGAGAGAAAGGCTTTAAATACCGTAAATGTCTTCAAAGACCACACCTCCTTACACACCACGAAACAGCTCGGTTAAACTTTGCTGAGAAGCACCAAACATGAGGCATAGAAAAGTGGAAGAAGATTTTGTTCTCTGATGAGAACAAAATTTAACCTAGATGGTCCAGATGGCTTCCAACGTTACTGGCACGATAAGGATATCCCACCGGGGACATTTTCTACACAATGCAGTAGAGGAGGTTCCATCACGATCTGAGATGTTTTCTCCTTCCATGGAACAATGAAGCTTCAGGTTATACAGGGGCATCAAACAGCAGCTGGTTACATTGGCATGTTGGAGAGAGCATCCTTATTGACTGAAGGCCCTCGCTTGTGTGGAAATAACTGGATCTTTCAGCAGGACAACGCTGCAATCCGCAATGCCCGCAGGACAAAGGACTTTTATATGGTGAATAACGAGATTCTTTTGGACCATCCAGCGTGTTCGTTCGAACTGAACCCCATTGAAAATGTTTGAGATGGATGGAAAGGGAAGTCTATAGAAATGGACGTCAATTCCAAACAGTGCATGATCTTCGTGAAGTCATCTTCACCACTGGGAATAACATTCCAACCAGCCTTCTGCAAATGCTTATATCGACCATGCCAAAGCAAATGTTTGCAGTTATTTGCAATGACGGCCATGCAACTCACTATTGGGACCTTTTGTTGGGCATTTCCTATCCTCTTTAGGACTTCTTTTTGGTATGGTCTTAAACTTTAACTAGCTAGTGTTTAGGCTAATTTCATAGTGTTCACATTTTCCCTATTAAATGCTAAAAAAGTTTTTATTTTTCATTTTCTTATTGTCATCTTTCAAAGCTCTACTCAAATAAGTGGTCGAGTCTAACAACGCAAAATGCATATTTTTTCTTTATATACATTGACCTTAAGATTTTGGCCAGCAAGGTATATGGAAGTTTCCCAAAATGCCATACCTCCATACTGTATCATAAGTTTTCTCAATTTCAAAGAATATTGATTCAAGATGTTCGTTTGAGAAAGGGTTCTCAGATTGACGTTTCAAGTCGAATCAGGTGGTTCATGATGCAGAGCTGTCTTTGGAACCCACACTGGGTGAGCGAGAGGAGGTTGTTTGATTAGAAGAACCAAACAAGACGAGCATTAACCATCCTCTCTAGGGTCTTACAGAGATAGCTCACCAACACAATTGGACGATAGTTTGAAGGAATCTTGGGATCTTTCATAGGCTTAGTGAAAGGTACGATAATGGCCTGGCACCAGGCATCAGGAAAAACATTCTCCTGCCAGATTCGGTTAAAAACAACCAGAAAAATAGCAAGAGAAGCAGCAAATAGATGGTGCAGCATTTCATAGTGTATATCATCAGGTCCAGCTGATGTACTGCCAGACTGATGAAGGGCCAGTTTGAGCTCCACCAGTGTAAAGGAACGATTATAGTCATAGAGACAATCAGCTCGAAAGGAAAGAGGTGATCGTTCTGCCCAACTCTTGATGGTTAAGAAGGTGGAGGAAGAAGCAGAAGTGCTAGATACTCGGCAAAAGCTTTCACCTAGAGTATCAGCGATGCACCAGGTATCAGCTACTTCCTGGCCATCAGAATTCTCCTGCTCCTGACCTTTCGAATCTTGTCCCATATGACTTTAGAACTGGTGGTAGAAGATATGCTGGTTGTGAACTTAATCCAAGATTCTTTCTCGTTTTGACCTCTTACCCACCGAGCACTGTGCGGACCTGCTGGAAAGTGATGCTAGTTCGAGAGTGTGGGATATCTACAGAAAGTATCTCAAGCTCATTTTTGAGCCTTCTGTGCCATGTGGCAGGCAGGATTTCACTACGGACGAAGATATCGTGGAAAACGTGTTGAGGTTTTACGAAAACATTGAGCAGTTGCCTGTGTAATACAGTCTGTTATTCTTGCCACACTGTCGTCCATTTATGGCTTACTGACGATGGCAGTATCAAGTTCTGCAAGAGCAGTGAAGGAGGGCCAGTTTGCTCGATCCAGCTTTTACCAGGGCATGCGAGTCGGGTGGTATTGACCACGGTCAGTCTCTCGCCAAATTATAGGAAAAGTATTACTGCCTCATGGATTATTGTGAACCCTCCATGACAAATGGGAATAGTGAAGGGGAGCAAATTGAGAGATCAATAGCAGTAAAGGATGGACTAGGTATATGAGAATAAGTAGAAGAACCAGTATTGAAAAGAAAAAGGTTGTGATCAGAGAGCATACGTTCTAAGGAGCGACCCCTCCCCCATCAATATCAGCACTTCCTCAGAGGGGATGATGTCCATCAACGTCCTCCAGGATTAAAAAGGGAGACAGCAACTGTCGAATGAGAGCATCAAGATCTGATTGATCATATATCTCTCCAGGCGACAGGTAGAGAGAACAAACAGTGATGTATGAACTAAAGAAACAAGGATGACTAGGGCCTCCAAGGGTGTGTCGAGTGGCAAAGACAGGGTGGGCACATGCTGGTCAACCAACAGTGCCATCCCTTCATGCCCTCGTCCATCACACAGCCTGTCATTTCTGTACAAAGAAAACCGCCAAAAGGTGACTGTATCAGTAGATTACAGAAATGTTTCCTGTAAGGAAAGACAAAGGATGGTAGGAAGCAACCAGTGTTTTGATGTCATCCAGGTTAAAACGTAAACCTCGACAGTTCCATTGTATTTTGGCCATTTTTATTTATGTGTAAGCGAATTGGGTGAAAAGCCCTTCTGTTTACGACCACATCTTTTTTTTTCTTTATTGTCCTTATTTGAGGGAGGTCTGTCGACATCCATGGATCCTACCCTGGGTCGATTGGGCAGGTCTTTGTTGTTGGAAGAGTATTCCAGTGAATGAGGACGTGAATGAATGATCGTTTTGCATCTTGGGTTTGGAGAAAATGAATCCGAGGAGATGCCTGTACCAGGAACTAAAGGAAGTGGATCTTGGGATTTGCTGGAATGTATCTGAGGGACAGAGATGGGCGTTGAAGTTGATTCATCAACTTTGTTAACCATGGAGGTCAAAAGACTTTTCATTTGTTTTGAGAATGATTCTTTTGGAGGCACAGAGATCTGCCTGCACTTCCACTGTAGTAGTGGAATGAAGTGCAGTAACGTCCGAGATGAAGTTGTGGACAGCATCTTTGGAGCTTCAGGATAAGTAATGTTATGAATTGTTTTCAAATGCTGCACCTATTTTTCTTTCAACCATTTAGGGCAAGAACGAAAGTACGATGGGTGAGAGCTATTGCAATTGACGCAATAAAGGCCTTTTTCACACTCACAGACATCATGGTTTTTGCCACCGCAACAAGCAAACGTCAAGGAACCATGACGCGACATCTTTGGGTGACCAAACTGCTGACACTGGAAATATCGGAGAGAGTATGGAATGTATGGCGTACCTGCAATTAAGATAACCTGGCTTGATGGTGGCAGATGGACGTGGTGATGTAAATGTCCGAATGAAGATATCTGTTGGCACCATAATTCCATCTCCGTGAGTTGAGATACGCCTTACTGCAGAAACTCCTTGAGTGGAGAAACCAGTGAGAATCTTTAACTCAGGGATGTTCTTCAAATCTCTCTCAACAATAACTCCTCGTGATGACTTCAAAATAGCATGAGATGCAACCTCAATAGGTATATCCCAATTGCCTTTGAATGCAAGAGGAGTTCACTATGCTGAGATGTGGATGTTTCCACCAATATGTCACCAGATCAAAGCTTCTTTACTGATCTTGGAGAGCCAGCAAGTCCCTCTAATCCCTTCTGAAAGAAAAAGGGAGACATTTGCCCTAAACGTTTGTCTGAAAGAGAATGTAGGATAAGAAAATGAGGTACAATAGGTGTTACAGATGTTGAATATTGCTGCTCAGAATCTTCAAGTCGTGGTCGTTTACCTATAGAATCTTTTTTCACTGTTTTATTTAAGTTTTTATTTGAATGGTCCTTAGGAAAAAAGGGAATTTTGGTGTCCACTGACCCCACCACCCACCATGGAGCCCTACGAGGGAACGCACTGCAATGTCAAACAAGGACACTGCAGCAATACCAGGGTTTCGTGAGCACTATACCCAAACACCAGCATCAGATATAATATCCATAACACCTTTTGAGAACATCCAACACTGGTACTTGGTTGACCCTAGACAATGTGGACCAGCCGACTGACCCGTGGGGACCACCCCAAAGGCCGCCCGTCTACAGGAATTCAAGGCCAAAGTGGTATGTTAGGGTTAGACATCTCAACCACCACGATCCTCTCTTCCCTTTCCTGGGTCGCCACGCATGGCAAACCTGTTGGTAGATGTTAAGATCCCAGAGGTGGTAAACTGAAAGAATAGAACCTTCCATGGAAGGTTCCCCTCACCACGTACAGGAATCCACACCGATGGGTAATAATAATGGAACATACATTATTGATTAAATAACAGTAAACGCATTTGAGATCCTTTCTCTTTTTCTGAACCTAAAATCGAACATTACTTAAGGGATGACTCGATACATCAGAGGTACTAAGACTTATAGGTCGCGTAGTATATTACTCAACAAAACAATCACTTGATGGGCTAGTTGACACCAACTGTTCTGGCTAATGACAATGAACTATGTGAATGGAGAAGTCATACTCCAACTACGTCTAGGAGGTTTTGCTTACAGAACGAAGTTGCTTGTTGCTCATCTGCGGAGTTTATTGGTGAAATTCACCTGTGCAATGGGTAAACTGATGTTCCATAGTGAAGTCATCCAACGTCAGTCAAACCAATTCCAGAACAGTGTACTGCACAAATGTATGTGGGAGTCACAGAACCCGCAGGTACACGAGAGGAGTTCGATGATTTACTAAGGACAAAGTACAGCCCACTAGTGCCATACACGAACTAGGTTGTTTCCGGTCACACAATATACAACATTAGCAGTTAATTGTCTGGGGGTAAATCAATCTAATCACACAACGTGTTGTACTGTAATTATCAATCATCAAGTAATGGTTTCAGTTTGTGTTAAAGCTTTGTGTTATACAAAGTATGGAGAACACTAAGGTGTTAGCAACGTACACACATACTCCTACACTTGTAGTGATATTCAGCCTTAGTGTGAACATTGTCCACAAAAAATATACAATGTGTGTTAAGGTCCGCATTAGTTAATGCATGAAAATTTGTGCATCAGAAACTAGGAAAAGATTTTATGTTATGGAAAAGATTGCTATAAAATGAAGAGAGTAAAGAAATGAAAATACCAAAAATGGAGACGGATATGGCTTTGGTATGTGTCAGCAACACAGAAGCCTTTAGGCTCCAGCTGGAGAGGACTTCATCCTATGCTCTGAAAAGTTTATTCATTAATGTGAGCTATAGCAATTGAAGGGTGAGAGAAAATGCACAGTATGTGATCATCTGTAACCATATGTAAATGATCAACAAGTGAACTGGTTTCATCACGAGTCAAAAAAGAAGGTAGTAGAGTGAGATGAATAGAGAACCAGTGTTATCCAAATTCAACCCTGAAGGTAAGGAAAAAGAGCTAAGAATACTTATCTTGATATTCAGGATAAATCACACAAGGAAACACCAGATATAAAGGAAGAACTTGGGTCTGATGGTCCACAAAACCAGCAGCAGTCTTCCGGTCAACATGAATGAGATTAAATCTGATTATCAACAGTTAGGACAGTTGTTTGGTCAAGAACATAATGGCCAAACAAGCTTTGTGGCACTTGCTTTCCAAGCTACTGAAGGCCTTTTAGAAGCAAAATGTCCCAGATATTTTGGCAATAATTATTTGATCTAGATGAATGTTGACAGCTCCAAAAACGGCATCACGCAAAAGTAATCTTAACAGAAGCCAGAGGCATTCTGTAATGCAAACAAATGCATATGACAATATATATCTAAAAATTACAAGTGTGGTCCCACATGAATGAATCAATTATATAATGAACATAAGTATTAAATCATAAGTGAATGGAAACAAAGAATTTTTGAAGTGAACTGTGATTACTGAACTGTAAGGTATTATTTGAAACTTGTTCGTTTATTTTTGAATTTCGTGCAATGTTACACGAGGGCTATCTGCGCTAGCTGTCCCTAATTCAGCAGTATAAGACTAGAGGGAAGGCAGCTAGTCATCACCACCCACTGCCAACTCTTGGGCTACTCTTTTATCTACAAATAGTGGGATTGATATTCACATTATAACGCCCTCACGGCTGAAAGAGTGAACATGTTTATTGCGACGGGGATTCGAAACCGCGACCCTCAGATTACGAGTCGAGCGCCTTAACCACCTAGCCATGCCGGGCCGTACCTTTTATTTTCGTTAAAATATTCCAATTATGACATTTAAATATTTAACAGGTAGTAAAAACAAGCTTTTACTATATCTGAAGGAAAACCATAGTTATGGTTTCTAGTATGCGTAATACGAAATATTTAGGGCTCAAACTGAAAGCTACGAGTATGAGAAATTACCACTAGTGTGTGAAATTCCCCCAAAGTAGTTTAAATATAATAATAAATATAAATCTGGTTGTGACAGAATATTTTCAGTCATGCAGATTCGAATATTTAATATTTCTTATCTAAATATTTTGTTGATGTTGTTTGAGTATAAAAAGCAGTTTAAGATGCATAAAGATGTAGGGTGTAAATAAAGACCCTATGAGGCCAGCAACAGGGATACATATTCTATGGGCGATTAAAGGAGCACATGAGAACCTCATAAAAAGTTTGCTTGATGAAAAAGGTACTCCCACTAATTACTTTGCCTCTAAAGGTAGTTTTTGATAGGAAAATGGTTGTAACCAGATCACTGACCCTTTTTCAACCTATACTACACATCTAGCTGAACTTGATCATTATTAAAGGATTATTTTAAATGTATTTTTCATTATTAAAGGTTTACTGTTAGTGCTGTTTGCATTTGTGTTTAATAATTTATATTTGTATTCTTACTTAATATTTGATTATGTAATGATCATCTTTGTTTTGAAAGCTGTGACCGTCTGTTTGGCATGCAAGTGTTTTCACAGGTGAGAGAAAGTTGACACAGTCTTCAACCACAGAACAAATTTAAAGTTTATTGGTTTTACAGTTAATTGTCAGCCTGAAAACCAGCCTGCGAGATGGAAGACAGAAAGAGTGGTAAATAAATATACCATGAATTTTCTTCTTATAATATTACAGTATTTATTCTCAATTTACTATTTGTTTCTGTACAAATGCAAGGTTTCACGTAACATGTGGTCCTGAAAGCCATTAAGTAGATATTGTTCTGACCTACTTTTCTTCCTTTGTTATTCTCTAAGTGGATAATACCTGTTCTACCTGAAGATAACATTGCTCAATACTGCATTTTGTCCAAGAATATCGACAGCAGAGTCCCTTTAATGGACGTTCAAGTATTATCTAGTAATTATTGATCTACTTGTAATGAATAGGATCAGTTAGGTGAATAGCAGTGGTCTCTCTGCAAGATTAACATCTGGTCATTCTAGTCTGGAACAGAATCTTGAAGAAGCTACTGAAAGTATCCAGTAAAATTGATAGATCTTAATATTCTAAAGAAAATACACACAATGTGATTATGTTTAATAAAGATTATAGATTTATATGTTTCACTTTGTGTTCAGTCTCATCATTCTATTTTGCATCAAATCAATTAGTGAAAGATTTAGTATACTTTGTAACCTGAACGAATCTCCCGTTACCAAATGGGCCTATCCAATACACATCGAAAATTAATTCAATTTCACATGGAGTCATAAGAAAACCACATCTCGCGACAAAAAGGTGCATTTGTACGTTACGCTACGTGACCTGGGTTTAACCAAACTTAAGATCCTTATTTCATTTATTAAAATAACAAAACATATCACATGTTAGCCTATAATACTTGTTTACAGTGTTACAGTAATAAGCTTTATATATTACGGCCGCGCGTGTGTGTATGACGTAAAATAAATTAAATAACTACAAGTATAGGTGTTAGGCATCCAATAACTGAACATGTCAACAATAACAAAATATAATATTCGAGATAAGAAATTAATATTAAGATTGTAAAAACTACTGAATAATGTTTCAGGATCATTTACAGTATCTTCATTAATTATCTTAAACTTTTTAAACATAAATCTTTAATCAAACCAAAGTCTTGTGTTACTTACGTTATACCAGTGGTCACAGATCAAGTGAGCCTGGTTGAACAAGGTGTGGTTAGGACAAAGGTAACTGTATTTCCTTCCCTTCATGTTACACATATGATAAACCTGGCAACCAGCCTTGGGATGCGGGTCTGCATAGTAACCCGGGAGTTTTGTGAAACACGTGAAATTTGTTGAGGGTATAGCGTTTAATTTGGGATATTCCCCGTGCTAGGCGAACAACATGAAATACAAAAGAAATAAATCTTTTTAGTCTTCTGAAAACTCCAAACATTAACACAGGGAAATTCTCATATTATAAAAAAATTCAATCCACAAATTAATGATTCTTTTTGATAGTTATTAAAATAACTATTCTACCTAAACTTGTGCATAATATAGAACCTAAACGAGATAATTTAATATTTTGTCTTATTTTATAAAGCAACAAACTTTAAGGTGGTACTTACACGTAGCAATGGTCCTCAACATTACTAACTTCTAAAGTAAAATCAAAAACTAAGCCTGTAATTTTTAGTCCTTCGTACCTCTGCAAACACAATGAAACTCGTTCCCGAGTACACAGTATGTAGTTTAAAATACATTTTTAGCTCACGTAAAAATAATTTTGTATTTATGTTAAGGCTGAGGCGATAGGATATTAATATTTGTCGTGATAAACTAACCTATTCGATTACTTTAATCTGGTTGTTAATACCTTATATATATATATATATATGTAAAACACCGAAATATCCGTCTTTTTTCCCTTTTTTTCATTAAGTTCTTCTACCGGTTTCGTGATTTTAAAAGTCTCTCTTCAGGAAAACATTTTACTAAATTTTCTCTTCTGCAAATCTTACTAATGTTTGTATGGTTTCAAATTGTGGTCAAGTGATTAGGGTCGCGGGTTCGAATCCCCGTCACACCAAACATGCTTGTCCTTGCAACCGTAGGGGGTGTTATATTGGGATAGTCAATCTCACTATTCGGTGGTAAGAGAGTAATCCAAGAGTTAGAGGTGTAATTTGGAAGTCCTACCAAATACATTTTAAACGTTTATTTTCAGCAAAACTTATATTTTGTCCGTTATGTTCTCGACCATATGGGGGATCTGTCAATTTAACCGACCTCGTAACCACTATAAAAATAAGAAAACAAATAAATTATGCTTTTTTCGTTCTAGAATGATTACAGATTTGAAAGAATGAGATGGCTTCCAAGCGCTTCAAAATGGATAAAAAATGACTATGGGGACATTCTGAGCTTTCAGTTCGTTATTCAAATATAATATTTGCAAAATTGGAAAGAGTTGCGTTTTGTTTAGAACACATGCCATACCTCAATATTATCGGTAGTTTGAGTACCTAATTTATTGATACTACAAACTTAGTATTTTGACATCACACACATTTGAACATACCAAGTGACACACAAAAATCGATATTTCAGTTTATTTTAACACATGCTTTTAAGTAATTAAAATTTGAATTATAATCTTCAATTTGATACCAAATTTATTTAGTTAACATATGAATGCAAGTCAACAAACGCGATGATGTGACCTGTCGAGATAGGATTAAAGGTTGGTATTTAGATACATGCACGCACGTTCCCAAAACTGTACCTTTGCGAGAGCATGTACCGATATACAGACCTGTTAAGAAATGTTATGTATTGCTATTTTAAATAATGGGAATTTTAATTTGAGCTTAATATTTGATTAAATGCTAATAAGTATCAAATTTATGTTATTTGCCAACAAGCTTGGCACACACAATTTCCTTTTTAAACACAAATATATTTTAATATACACAATAAAATTTATAATAACGGTTATTACTAACTATTGCAGATGATGGTTTATATACAATAGTTTTACAAACTTACAAACTACACCGAGTCTTATATCCGAGTCTAGAACTAGATATTTTATCAGTGGCCCAGGTCTACAACGAACAAGTTAATTTTGAGTTGGTTTCATTACACCTCCCGTAACTTAACAATGTCTTTTCTCGGCTAGCCTTACACCAGGTATAAGCTGACTCCTTCCACCGAATATATTTAATGGCCTCGTAGAAACAGTAACGTCCGAAGTTATTCACTGAAGTTAAAGGGTTTGTAATGTTCGAAATATATATAAATGTTGCTGAACAAATTGTGTAGTTTTCCGATTAATAGACGTTAATCACAATTATAGCTTCCTAGGCCTACAACGTACTGACTACAGCTGTCCAATAATAATACTCTTTTTCTCTCTCTTAGGCTTAGCATTGCCAGGTGGTTTGCACACTTGATCGTAATCCGAGGGTCGCGGGTTTGAATCTTCGTCACGCCAAACATACTCGCCCGTTCAGTCGTGGGGAATTATAACGTTACAGTCAATCCCACTATTCATTGGCAAAAGAGTAACCCAAGAGTTGGCAGTGGGTGATGATGACTAGCTGCCTTTCCTCTAGTTTTACACTGCTAAATTAGGGGCGGCTAGCGTAGATAGACCTCGTGTAGCTTTGCGATAAATTCGAAACAAATTTTTTCTCTCGATGCGTCGGTTTTTATACATCAATCACACGAGTTTCTCGAAGGTAATTTTGCAACAATGACCTAGCGCGTTTTCGTAAACAAATATTATTGCTTCTCACTTAATAATATACGTCACATGCAAAAAAAGAAAACTGTGCTGAAGGAAGTGTAGGCAATAAAATATATATATATATATATATATAACGGTAAATTCGTTACAGAAATAAATCTACAATTTGTTACCAAACTTAATGACAAATTCATAAAACTGTACTTCAATAAACGTTTGAACGCAAGTCAACAAACTCAATGACGTAGCCTGTCTAGATAGAGTTAAAGGTTCGTACTTGGGTACGTGCGCGCGCAGATGCAATTTTCGGTACATTGTTTCTGAATTTTAAGGCTACCCCATTTGTTTGTTTTTGCAGTGCAACTCTCAAACACCCACACCCGTGTCTTGCAGCTTATGTATCCTAGCGTTTACGACGAGAACAAGACTAAACACACAGCCCTTAGTCCAGAATACTGAAATGCCCATTATTACGCGATTAATTTTGATTACAAATAGTAGAAATAAAAGAGACTGAAGAGGTCTACTGCCGGTTTATCGAGGTTCTGTGGTGTATTTATAGACACAGAGCACACATAAAATATACTACTGAGCGCTTACTTAGAGTAGTACATACACAAGACAAAGGTAACTCGTAGGGCCAGCAAATTCCAAAAATACATGTTTTTTGTAAAAGCGATGTACAACTTTTATGTTCTTGGATAGAAAAGTTAAAGTAGTCTTTCTCACTAATATTAAGATATTTTTGTATTTCACGGTAGTAACTCCAGGGTCGTATTTAATTGGAACCAACTTAGTGAATTCACAGGAATATGTTAAAATGTTTACTTCAAGTGGGTTTCTCGTCATCACGAATGACAAGCCAGGGTTTTGTGTCCCACTCCTTACACCATCACCACTTGCTGAAACTTATTCAGTGATAGCACCGCCTTTTATTTTGTCGTCCATACTCTGTGGCTATTACCTAAATGTCTGTTACGTGTATCAGTCATATGACAAGAACAAGAGACTGTTCCTACATATTTCGTATTTCCACAAAATAAAATGCAGGTTAACATTTTTATGTTGTATGTGGTTTTGATACTCAGGATTTTTTCAGTATACCTCCTCATTCACACACCAACTGGTGTTCGTAGTTACATGGTGTGAAGACCGTAATGGTTTTTTTTTAACGATAATTTTTTTAAAATTTTCATCCATCGTTTTGGGTGTCGCGAGTTTCATCACCAAACAAATAATTAATAACTTAAACTACAAAATTCATATTGCATATGTCTTGTAAATAAAGCTAAGTGGGTTTTCACGTCAGTGAAAAATCTTTGGAAACCATTAATCTAGAGTATTATCCTCTCCCTGATTTGTTAATTGTTTTTCTTTTATTAATTGGATCGCAACGTACATGCAAATTTTATTTGATATTGAACTAGAGGAAAATAACGAATTTTTTTTTTCAGTACACACATCAGACTTACCATTTAGTCTGGTCCCCTGCTGGTACATCGGTAAGTCTACGGATTTACAACGCTAAAATCAATGGTTCGATTCCTCTCGGCGGATTCAGCAGATAGCCCGATGTGGCTTTACTATAAAACAAACACACACACACACACACTCATTTAGTCTATCTAGTGGAACGGTGGTAAGTCTTCAGACTTACGTTAAAACCAGCTGTTCGATTCCCTTAGTGGACACAGCAAATAGCCTCAACATATTAATTTAAATCAACATCCGCCTCTTCGGTTACAAGTGTTTTGAATTTCGCGCAAAGCTACTCGAGGGCTATCTGCGCTAGCCGTCTCTAATTTAGCAGTGTAAGACTAGAGGGAAGACAGCTAGTCATCATCACCCACCGCCAACTCTTGGGTTACTTTTTTTACAATGAATAGTGGGATTGATCGTCCCATTATAACGCCCAACAGCTGGAAGGGCGAGCATGTTTGGTGTTACTGGGATTCGAACCCGCGACCCTCGGATTACGTAGCAAAGGGAGTTTTGTATTAGATTTAGTGCATACACATACAAGCGAAAATTTTAAAAGTATTATCAAACTGTTAAATCCGTACTTTTGAATACTTTTTTTAAAAGAAGAGTATGACTAAGTGTATCTTAATGTTTTGAGGATTTTTTTTGTAAGATATTTTTATAGATCTTTTTTGTCATTCAACAAGTATCTCAGTGCAAATTGTTGTTCTTGCTTTACATAGTTATTTTTGCATACTTTATTATGATAATACGTACAAATGCATGTACGTAGTGGTTTATTCCTGGAACGACAGATACAGTAAACAGTATTTTTGCGTTTTTCTTTTTGTATCAGAAGTTTAAACGGTTCATATCTAGTCCATGTTGTTTATGCTAGTGAACAATCAGTCGAAATAGTTTTAAAAGCATATAGACATCGTGACGTACGTATGCATTTTATATTACGTTTACCAATATATATATATATATATATATTTCTTTTTTACTGTTCACAGTTGTTCTTTGCTAACTATTTAATGTTTAGAAGAAGGTATTAATTGAGTAAACCATTTCCACAACTCATATTTACGAGAAGAAACTGAAACTGGGTTCATTATTTGTTGTTAATATCGGTGCATATAAAGATACAAAGGGCACTCACTAAACTCGTCTTTAGGTTTAGGATATTTTTTGACACTCATGTGACTCAAACACGTATTACTCTCAAGTGACTATGTTGTCTGTGTGTTACACCCAACTTAAATCAAACAAACCGTGGCAGGTATTCAGTTTGGTGGAGGAGGCGCTAAAGGCGTTCTGTCTCGACAGAATGTTTTAAAGATGATTTAGAGATTAAAGCTTAGTGATATATTTGGATTGGAAGATATGGAAGTACAAATTATATTCGTACGAATGCATGAGACCTTCCAAAGCAAACAAATAAATGTGTAGTTATTCTTCACTTACAGTAGTTTGACATTAACATTACGGTGTTATCTGTTTATTTTACGGAATCTTTCCTTATTCAAGTCGTAAAATGCAGCATTCCATTTGATACAAGAACAAAGCGCGGTTTCTCCTTATTTTGCCTAAAGTACATCATTGTGTACTTTGATTCCTACTTGTCAAAAATGGTGAAAATGAAAATAAATCCACACATCCACATAAGTGTTCGTTATTTCCAGCTATCCACATAACAATCCTAGCTCACGTAACAATATAACTGGTTCAAACTAATGTTACCATTACCGAGGGCTTAATTAATTAATTAATCAGGTATCTTGGTTTTTTCCGTTCAACACATAAGTTTTATTTTCACTAACACCTTAGTTGAAGTTATTTTACGACTAGTTACACTTTACTACTTCTACACGTATACGACAACAAGTTCATTTAAAAATAATCTAATTAAAAAACTTCTTAAGTGTGAAAAAAGATGTAGCCCAAACCGCTTGAGTGTGTGACTTGAAGGAATGAAATCAAATTTGACGGCCAAACGGGTAGTTATAACATTGTAACGGATTCACTCTTATACGTATAATATCTACGCTTGTTTCAGTATAGTTCTCTTTTCTTTTTCATATGACGTATATTCTTGAATGAGTATCGCACAAGTCCCACCTGTTCTCGAAGATTCTTGAACAGTAGGAATCAACTATAGTTGTTTCACCAAAAACACGAACATTGTTGAAGCTTCTAGAAACTCCTGTGATTGGTACATAAAACCGAAGCGCCACTAGAAGAGTATTATTGGACAATTACAATCAGTGTGCTACATACCCCGAAGCTATAACTGTGATTAACGCCTATTAATCGGAAAACTACATAACTGAACCAGGAATGTTCGTAGATTTTGAATATTACGAACCGTTTAACTTCAGTGGATTGACATTGGACACTTGCATTTCTATGAATACATTGGATATCTTCACCGAAAAAAAAAAAAAAAAGCTTGTACCAGGTATAAGACTAGCCAAGAAAAAGACATCGTTATTTTAGGCGAGGCGTAACAAAATCAACTGTTGTAGACCAGACAGACGACTCAGTATAGTTTGCAAGTTTGTAAAACTCTTGTATATAAGCCATCATTTGTAATAACTATTAGTAATAACAGTTATTTTAAATTGTGTTGCTTTTATTTATATATTAGAATATATTTGTGTTAAAAAAGAAAACTGTGTGCATCAATCTTGTTGAGAAATATAACATTTATTAGCTTCTAAATTCAAATTTCCGGTTATTTGAAATAGTAATACGTAACATAACAAAGCTTTACAGCAAATATTTATTCATTAGTTAGCTAGGCCTTGTTTGTGGTTCACCTTTGTGGCATGATGGTGGATAAAATAAACATTCGATAATAACCAACATTAGCTTTAAGATTGCAACCCTATTATTTGAAACAGATCTATACTTTACAGAACCAACCATAATATTTAAAATAGTGGTGTTTTTTCTTCTCTAAAGCTCCCTTTATGGTAATGCCATGAATTTACCGTTTCTTGTCCTCACTCACACGCAGTCGGTACATCCGTATCAAGCATCATTACTTATGCTAATTGCGTAAGTTAATATCACGTGACACAAAACCCTATTTAATTAGGATAATTACATAAAATTTAGTAAATCTGTACTTAAACGTTAGCAATGAATAATAATCGTCTACCCGTATAATTCTTTTGAAAAGTTGACTGGAAATTGCTACTTCAGTTTCTTTGGCCTAACCAATATTTGTGTATCTGCACAACCTTTCACCTTAGTCTTCTTGCTGTAAGTCAACCGTCTTTAATCCGAATAAGAAAAACTAAAAATTATCTACTTTTATTATTACGTTACACTATAGTAAATGTGTTAAAAAACCACTAGCTCACACGACTTTTTTGCGCAGGCGTGTGTAAAATTCCGTCAGATTTGAGCAGTTTTTTTTAATAACTTTGCATGTGTGGCTCATATCTACACCAAATGAGTAGATTGTAGGGTGTGTGTCAATGTACCAAATTAGAAAAAAACAACAACAAAGAAAACATAGGAGTTAAGTATGTTCTCTATCAAATAAAGTTTTCGTACTTTTGGTCCGAAGACAAAATAAATACGAAGAAAATCAAAACTGAAGATGTTATATCTCAGGTTTGTCTTAACGGACTGCTTTCAAATTTGGTAGGTGAAGTAAGAGTCCAGTACAGCACATCCGTTTAAAATACATGACAGTTTGGATTACTGCTATCATTTCTATTAATAACACACAGTGTGTCCTGTAAGTTGTTTTGGCCACACGACACAGTAACCAAGCCCTTTCGCTCATACAAAACTAGTTTTAAGGTAATCCTCTATTTCTGTTCAGTTACATACTTTTATTTACAAAGTTTTATAGTTTCGCATCTGAATGTGACCAATCTGTAGTGCTGTTATCACTTACCTTTAAATTTTTAAAAGTTCGGTCTTATGTGCACGAAATGTTACCATTCTTGGCACCAGTCCACTACACAAGAAGTTCTGTATCTTTTGATTATAATAATTCAGAATATTTTCAAAAATGTTAAGTAACTAAGTAGTTCCGTAAGTAAAAATATAAAACACTAGATCTTTTTAAATATTTTGTAATTATTTATCTACGTTACTTCATCGTGGTACGAACAATTAAAATACGAAAGAAACAGCCAGTTTTAAATACTAGCAGCTCGCCTTTAAGGCAGTAACAATGCAAGCTGAACTTTATACAACGTGACAATTGAAAACTCAAATTTCGATTATCCTAACCGAGCCATACGTAAAACAGTGAGAGGACCATTTATTAATACAAAGAACAATAGATTACCTTGTCGGCTTGTGTTTGATGACTCCAGATATTCAAAGCGATCAGGAGTATCAAAATGCTGCATCTTCCTGTAAATATATTTCAAGTCCACTCTTAAAAGGTACTTGAAGTGATACGTGCAAACTTACAACAATCTTGAAGCACTGTAGCAGACATTTTGTTTTACTTAGTAGACAGGCATTGAATTTAAAAACTTTATTAAATTTGTTTTGGTTTTAACAACAGAGTTTCCACAATTCAGCCATGCAGATTTCGAAAACAATATTCATTTTATTCTATATAACTTAAGAATTGTTTTTTTACATATCGGGGACAAAAACTTTTACTTAGATCAAATTATTATTTAGTTTTATAATGAACATTTTTTATTATTGTGTGCGTTTCTCGTACGTTCTAGAACAGTCGACAAGACTCACGTCGCGACTGGTCTAGAGAAATCTACACAGAGTGGTTGTTAACACTAAGCATAACCAAATGCGACTAGAGTTCAATTAAAATGATTCACTTACGTAAAAGTACATATAACATTGTGTAATATTTGTACGTGATGGAGAAAATTGATACATTATCGGATTCAGCGTAAAGGAATTACTAGAATATTTGAACATTTCAAAACAACAAAATCATCGCAGACCTGTGTTATTACTTCTAGTTTTGTCTATTCTAAAGAAGGCTGGTTAATATTATAAAAGCTTTAGTAGGTCCAACACTGGGAACTAGAAATTACTGTATATAGTAGCTTTGTGGTTTTTCCGTCATGTGGTACTGCTTACAAAAACTTGTATTCATGTACAGCGAAAATCATTTTACCAGTAAGTATTACAAAAAAACAACAACAACGAAATAGTGTATTTATATCGGAAATACAAGTTTATCTAAGTTTACAAAATAACAAATAAAACACTGAATAAATATTTTGTTTGGAATTTTTACTTCTAATAATGTAAAACAGTTTTAAAATGTATTTAAAAATAAGGACTGAGAATCGTAGCAATTAACGTTTGATATACGATACAATAATCGGAATCTCGACGTTCTAGCGTTATATACGACAAGACAGCTAGCTGTTCATTACAGGCGCGGGAAGATTAAATGTTAACTGAACGCACAGTGTAAACCAAAATACTATCTATCTACCTGTAAACAAAAACAATGCCTTTAGAATTTGCATTTCTAGATTGTAAAAGTGAATTTCCATTACAATTCACTTAATCGATCAATAAATACACAGATCCATAAGGTATTTTAATAATACAAATTATATACGTTAACCATTTCCTTGGATGATTAAACTTAACCGCAG
Organism: Tachypleus tridentatus; assembly: GCF_004210375.1. Classification (NCBI taxonomy): domain Eukaryota; kingdom Metazoa; phylum Arthropoda; class Merostomata; order Xiphosura; family Limulidae; genus Tachypleus; species Tachypleus tridentatus. The sequence continues at coordinate 81,683,952 of NC_134837.1, forward strand.
TGTTTTTCTTGTAGCAAAACCACAACGGGTTATCTGTTGAGTCCACCGAGAGGAATCGAACTCTTGATTATAACGTTGTAAATTCAGATTTAATTGTTGTTTTGATATTAATAGTTCTTTCCTATTATCACTAATTTTTGTAACGATTCAGTACTCCCGAGTATTTCTTGTTGTAAGGATAATAAACATTTTGAATTAAAAAAAATTTAACCAATCATACTCTTATTTCTTCGGTTGTTACAGTTTAAGGAAAAAATATCACTTTACATTTGAAAACTGTTATGTAAGCTGAAATAAAATTGAATGAGTCGAAATAAAGAACGCGGCAAAATACAGATATACAGACAGACAGTAATTTAAAAAACATATCGAACAAATCCATCACTACTTCTGTTTTACTGACTTTTAAAATTTGATGTACAGTACTAAGAAGTATGTGTACACATGTGTTTGCACTAAATCTAGACGTCTTAGTTTTATCTTAAATGTGTAAGAAAAAATTAGTTTCCTCTAACAGAGGGCTACAAATATCCCAAACGACCTCAACATAATCTGCGAACTACCAATAAAGCACAACTAGCTTGCAAAGCTTATAAAGTAAATGCATGATTATATTAACTATTTGGCCTCAAGAATCCCGAACGTTAATTAAAAAACGCGCCCCAGTGGCACAGCAGCATGTCTACGGACTCATACCGCTGAAAACCGGATTTCGATATCCGTGGTGGGCAGAGCACAGATAGCCTATTGTGTAGCTTTGTGCTTAATTCAAACAAACCAAATCCAAACTAATTAATAAACACACTCACCTTTAAACGCTTGGCATCTCTGTGACATGGTTTTACCTAAGACCGCATGGCGTTACCTAAGATGTATAAAAAAATACCGTTTTACTAAAAAGCATTGGAGTCCTATAAGTTGGTTGCATAATTTTACGCTGCTGAATATTTGAACCTTAATCCATTCCCACACACTTCCTAAAAAATAAACAGTTGCACTCATCACTAAATTGAGGAGAAAATTACGTGATATTTAGATGGAAACGGTCTAAATTTTATTAGAATTAGTCAATATTTACAAGAAATATGCAGATTAAAATTTATTGTTACAATGAATGAGAACTTTACAAATGTTTAACATTTCACAGGGCACACCAAAATATCCTTGACTCATAAAGAGAAACATCTAGAACTAAATTAGAACATGACCTAGTTCAAATTAAGGAATATCTTAAACACTTTAGACACACACTAGAGCAATGTTTCCCGACCAGGGGTGCTCGCATCCCTTGGGGGTGCGAGAAAACATTTGTTTTGGCCACCTTCACTTTTGTTCTTAAATAAATAATTACTGTGAGGGGTGCGAGAACATTAAAATGTTTTAGAGGTGCGGGGCAGAAAAAAGGTTGGGAACCACTGCACAACAGGAATGTGATATGTGGTATTTTCATACCAAACTCACTGAAATTCTAGGTGTGACAGCTTTACTATAGTACATCTATTTTAATATTGATGTTTAAGTAAGTTTTTTTTTTCGAAATGTACATGACTTGTCATGTTAAATATTTATTGCGAAATTCCTACTTATTCACAGATTCAAACCTGCGATTGTTATAACGCTTTTTAATCGAAATCTTCAGATATTTGACCAAGAAAATTTATAGATTTGAACACAACAAACTGTTTACCTTCTGTGGCCGAATAATTCGGTGTCTGGCCGGCAGAGAACACAGAGCTAGCTAGCTCCCTGTTTAAATGAATTCTATCTACATCAACGCAAATTTAATTCACTCATCGTGACCCTTCGATAAAATATCAATAAAGTTCCAGACCAGATAGAAGTCTCAATACTATCCGTAAGTTTGTGAAACTTTTGTACATAAACTGTAAATTGCAATAGCCGTTATTATAAATTGTGTTATTGGTTGTACATTAAAATATATTTTTTATTTAAAAAACTGTGTGCATCAATCTTGTTGGTAAGTATCATAAACTGGATACATATTGACATTTATTTAACTTCTAAATCTAAATTATTCAATTCAATTTTTGGTTACTCGAAATAAGTTACGTAATAAACTAGAAACTCGTCCAGGATAAATAGTAACACAGTGATGATCAAACTTTTTGTGAAGTCACCCACTTCCTTTGTAAAATAAGCTACTTAAAATATTAAAGATTTAAATGTTTATAATTTTAGGTCATTAACTTTTGTTTTCAAAGTTAGCATAATTATTATATAGAATTACAGTAGTACTACCCAGGATTTGCAAGTTTATGCACCAGTGATTCCTTTATTAGGCTTTTATGACAAATGACTCAAATTCTGCAAAGCAAAACGCTATTTCTGATTGATTGGTGAAGAAAGTTACTGTTCAGGTAATGCTAGATTTGTGGATATTTTTATTGGTATTGACGTTTTCAAAGAACGTGCAAGCTGTTAAAAACCAATTAGCTGAAACATAAGTGTGCAAAGGTGTGACAATGCTACAGAAAGGCTGCAGCCCAGACTGAAACGGCACATGTCAGAGGGTGTCACACTACGTACTTAGCAAACTGTGAGAGCAGATACAAGGCCTGAAAAGAATACACCAGGATGCCAGGATCGTAAAAGAGTTGCAGGTACAATAGACGACCGATATGCATGAAAATAAGCTCTTGGAAATCTCACCAGCAGCGTTAGGGGCGTCAGGAATAAGCATCAGTAATCCAATAGCGTGTATGTATTGTGCTCAACGGTCAGGAGCAGGCTCTACGAGCTGAGTTCAGATTCTGTACTAACCCCAAGGTACCAAATACCCTGGGTGGCACATCCTTACGAACATGTCATCTCGACCCTTGATCAACAAGTCCCCTGTATACTTTATGAAAGAAAGAGCAGATTCTGAGCCTCTTCAACTGATCGATGTGCGAGGTTCTTGAGATGCGAAGGAAAATATTTGGCTTGTGTGAAGTTATGCCTTTGGACATGGCTCATTCATGGTCTGGGGTGGCGTCTGCATACATACCTCTATGTGGTGAATGAAGGAATATTGACAACGAGACATTACGTGAATGACATCTTGCTACCCGTTATTCACTCTTTTTTTTGGTACTGTCGGAGATACGCTCGTGTATTAATGATAAAACACGTCCCTCTACTGCCAGAATCACGCAGCAATATTTCAGGTTGAAGGAATAGTTACTAACAACACTGACCTAAGTCCGACTGAGCAACGTGTAGGACTTGCTAGGAAGAGCAATTAGACAGACAGACAACCTACTTCTATGACTGTCCGGAGCTTCCCTCACCCAAGAGTGGACTGTGCTGCCTAACTAAGTCATACAAAATGTCTTCAACAGTATGGGAAACATGTGCAGAGAAACTATAAACAATAGAGGAGCACTTAACAACAACTAAGAACTGACTTAAAGTTTATTCAGCTTAACTTATTGTTTCTTCTATACTTGTGCAGCCAAATATTGTTGTTTTTTTATATTAGCTTTGATTTATGTTGTATTTGTAAATGAATTTTACGACAGTTTGTTATTGTTTACCTTCGATATTTGTAATAAACAAATTTCGTCAATACCGAACGCCTTTCTGGGCTTTTCTTGAAATTAAAAAAAACAACAAAATCTTCATTATCCTTTAATTTTGTGAACGTACACAAGAGTAATTAGTAGGATAAACTGCAACATGTTTGTCTATTCTTCTTTATGACCAATATGTTGTTAGACACAGTAACAGTAACATAGGGTTTGAAAACCCTATCGGTAATTGTTGTTGTTTCAGCACAAAACTAAGCAAGGCATCCTGCATCATGTCTATCGCGGGGTATCAAATCATGGATTTCAGCGTTGTAAATTTAGGTTACCGTTGACCTTCTACACCATCAGGGTGCCAAAAGATGATTATAATATTTCTCTCCTCTTTTCCATCAAATGCACACTTAAGAGGAACACGTAATATTTAAAACATTTACTGTAGCAGTAAAGATATAAATAAAAACAGCTAAAACTATACATTATTTACTGTTAAAAACAACAAAATACTTTATGAGAAAGGTTTTTTTTTATATTCTCTTATGCTTGGGTACAATGGAATTTGAAAAGGGTTTACTCATGGCCTTACTGGAAATTTAAGAGTTTTCTATAAGAACTGAGAGCTTAAGTGCTTTGATTAAAACTACAAAATATTTCCAGCTTATTTTATCATGGGTCAAGCATGGCCTGGTACTATAGGTTCTGGATAGTGGATCATCAATCTAGTGATCCATGATCCGCATCACATTGTAGCAAAATCACGATCCGTAATTTGGAGCCTTGTGCGAGTTATAAAAGTATCAGTCAAATACCATTATTCGATAAGAATAGCCCAAGTGTTGCACGTGGATGTTGTCCACTATCTGTCTTTGCTTATAGTTTTCCGATACACCAAGTGTCGGGACGCAAGACTATGGTTAGGAGCATATAAATTAGATCTGAAAGTAGAAATATGAAATAAGGCTTTTAAAGCTTCTGTACAAATCTTACTGTTATTAAACAATGTAGTAATAACAATTAAGATGGGAAAATAACATGAGGTTTTGTCTAAATTACATATTATACACACACACACACAAATAAGCCGGTGATAAGTTGGCATCAAAACCCAGGCCAGAGGAGTAAGAAAACGTTTGGCAACAACTGCTTTAGTCTATAAGATCATTCAATGTTATTATTATGCCAAACAAAACGTTTAGCGTTCGATGTTTTTGGAGAAAAATGAAAGGATGTGGTCATTTTTTATGTCTTCTTTGAAAGAAAGTTACAGTTTTTTCATGATTGTTGGCGTTTTCAAAGGTTCCATTTTATATTTTCATTAAAACTATACAGAATTTATGACAAATAAATAGAAAGGGTAAAAAGAATCAACTGTGTTCGTCTGATTTTTTATTTAGAAGTTTTCTTTGCTTCTGTATATAATCCCAAGACGATAATTTAAAAAAGGGAAAAATGTACCAATAAAAAGTGGGGAGCGACGGCTGTAAAGAAGGAAGTGAGCGGGGACAATAACACCCTTTTTTTTTTTTTTTTAACTTGACCTCAGTTACCACGGCTATGCGCATTCTGTACATTTGATTCAACATCTGTAAAACATAACTTATAATTATTTTTTAGTATCTACATATCTAATGAAAGATTTTTGTAAATACACAGAACGTTTATTAATATTATTGAAATTTATTTAGCAATTTAATCTAAAAGCTATCGCTACACACACGCTAATGCCAGCGTTACTTGCTAACAGGAACAGTTAACTTGAATATTTTTGTATATACTTCAAAATTTGCCTTCTTTCGTACTAAACGACAATATCACCTTTTCAACGAACAAGAAACCTGAGATTGCGATCAAACTTATCTTCTGTTAAAAGTTTAGAGAAAAAACACTTACACTCCAGATATATATATATATATATATATATATATTATTTTACCCAACGTTTCGCTTTTGCGGCTTCTTCAGGGTTAACATACATCAAAACGTGAGAATCCCTTCAGTGTACAAATTTTAAAAAAGACAACAAAACTTACCTTCTAACACTAAGTTGTAACAGATTGAAGACGCTTGTATCCTTAAAGTAGTACTGATATTTGTTTGTACCAAATATCTGGATATAAAACAAACTTGAGCAACATTAGACGTTACCGTTTCTGTGAGAGTGAACGTGTTTTTGTATGCATAGTTCGAACCCTCTGCTAACCTTGACATCTTTTTGTTTCTCCCTGCAGCTATTGAAACGAATTCTTCAGTTCCCACAAAGGCTAACTATATGGCATTCCGAAGACAAACAAGTAGATCACGACAGAATTACAATTCCGCGACAACGTGCAGTGGATTATCGGGTGCAACTTCTTACATTTATGAAGGGATCATATTTTGTAAAGTAAACGCACGAACGCCCTAAATACACCCATCCTTACGACTGTAATATCACTATTATATCTCTGAATTAATATGCAGAATCGTGAAAACCGAACCATGCATTCACAGCTCAAAGTACTCGCTATTCCTAGCACCCATTTTGTACTTTTGTACATTAAACTTTTGTTGAACAAGAATCCCATGTCACGTTATGTGAACTTTGGGCCATCTGGCTAATGCGTCTACATTAATACTGTCAAAAAGAGGCAAATAGCTGGTAATAACCTCATGATGTTTTGTCTAAATTACATTTTAAAAGGTTAAATAAAAACATTTTCACTTTTAAATTCAACTGCGAAACTTAATCTATAATTATTACTTTTTAAAAAGGATGGATCTTATTTTATGGGTACCCCGTTGATACAGCGGCAAGTCTACGGATTTACAACGCTAAAATCAGGGGTTCGATTCCCCTCGGTGAACTCAGCAGATAGCCCGATGTGACTTTGCTATAAGAAAACGCACACACACTGTTTTATGATCACAACGACAAATATCATATTACACCTTTAATTTTTCATTACAGGAAATATCAGTTGTGAGCTTACAATGTGCTGAATTTTAATTTTGAAATATATGCTTTTAGTTGTGTTTTTGCATTTGAAAGTTCAATAATAGTTTAAATGTCGAGTCTTTAAATAAAATAATTTTTTTACGATCGGTTATTTATTAAAATCAGGTCTGATTTCATTATCATTAGCAACAACTGTAAATATTCATAACTGTCTTTAACAGGCAAATAAAATAAGACTAACAAAATTTGACCCAACGACTGCAAAAATACTCCATCAATGTTAAGCAAAGAGTAGTAATATCAGTATTATTATTTAATTTTTTGGTAGTACTGTATTTCTTACCAAATGTCTGATATAAATACGCCTTGTAAGAGTCACAATTCACGCATACTTTCTAAGAAAGTGAGTTTAGGCGAGACCGAAAATTTCGAAATCTACATCGATGAAGTATTTCCGCATACCCCTGGGCCTAATTTAGCCGCTTAAGTTGTTTTCGAAGTACTGGTTACGATATGAAAGACGTTGTTGGTATGTCGTCTCTTAGTTTCACTGGATAACCTTGTTTCTTTGTTAACTCATTCAACACATTTTAAAGGACTGGATTCGCGCTTTGGTGATATATTTTTCATTGTTGAACAGTTTAAGTTTTATACAAATTAAAATGTGTAAGGAAGAGTTGGCAACTGTTTCAGTACGTCACCTTTTTTGTTTGTTTGTTAGTTTTGAGTGAATGCACCAATGACCTTTTTAAGAAATGTAAGAAATAAAACATATTAAAGTGTACAAATCAAGAAGAAAACATGAAAAATAAAACAATTAATGTTTGTTTTTATGAAAAAACTAAGTTAACTAACTTTTTCTCCTCTACTATTTCGTGGCTTACATGGTATGTAGATATTTGCATAAGTAAATACTTCTAATCTGTTAAAGTAGGTCGTCCCACAACTGATGATGAACTCGAGACTTGGAAGGTTTCGGCGTTTGTAAAATTTCTAAGCTTGTGCACACAGTTGTACAACATTGGGATAGTTTAAAACTCGATTCATAACAGAAAGTTACACACAATTTCACCACTAATAATACAATATGGTTAAAACTTATATTGGTTAACTATAATAAACTAATGTTCCTTTTAATATGAGACATACGCTTCTCAAATCAGCACTCTAACAATAATACTTAATATTAAATACGTGTGGTAATTAATTTTGTTTCCTAGACGTACAAAATGAAACTTTAATCCTTGAAACGCCTAGTTAGGGCTAGCAACAGTTTTGTGCTGCTATTTTGATTATTTGACTTGCGTTTTAGTAAATCGTGTTTTTACTGTTTGGTAAAACGTTTGCCACTTAGTATTCAAGCTCGACCATAACAAAAATACTTCGACTGATGTACAGTTGAGCACAGTACATAAAACATTTTACCAAATGAATAAGGTTAATGTGCCAAACACCTTCGTTCCAATTTTTATCTTTCGTGGGGTGATGGAGGTATAGACAAGTTTTATTTATGGTAAAATAGGTTTACAGGTAAAATAATAAAATTATATACAAACTAGGACAAATGTTATGGAAATAGAGGGTTTTGTGATACTGCCAGTATTTGAATGCTTAACAGTATCAAAAGTTTATATTGTAATTTATACTATAATAATAATAATAATAATAAAAAACTAAACTACAAGAAAAAACAGATTGATTATAAGGGACTAAAATACAACAGCGTCAGAGATGTATATCGAATGGACAATAAATTTTCTTGGTAAAATTGTGTAACGCCCAAAGTTTTGTTTTTAACATAGTAATTTATGTTATGCAACTAACATACAAAGTTATTCCTGAATCACGTTGTAAAAAAACAATACTTGAGGATAACAATACGTACCAATTATAGTATTCAAACTTACAAAAGAATACGAGGAATTATTACACACATCAAATGATATTATATTAAAATGAATTTGGGATAACTTCTGAAATTTCTAAGTAAATTACACTAGACACATATAAGAATAGGTTAAGCATGCTTAAACCACAGATTTAACTCATGAATAAATGTATTTAAATGTGTTTCGTTTGTTCAGTTATTAAACGAGAAACAATACAGTAGTCTTTCTGCGCTATGCTCACAGCAGGTATCGAAACTCCGTTTTTAACGATATAAACTTGCAGCTTAGTTCGCCTCCCTGTGGCACAGCGGTGTGTCTGCGAACTCACACCGCTAGAAAGCTGGTTTCAATACCCGTGGTAGACAGAGCACAGAGTCTCCCGCTGGCACAGCGGTAAGTCTACGAATTTACACGCTAAAACCAGGGTTTCGATTTCCCTTAGTGGACTCTGCAAACAACCCGATGTAGCTTTGCTGTATGAAAACATATACAGGACACAGCTGATTATGTAGCTTTGTGCTGAATTCGAAATACACAAATACACAGAAGCTTGTTCCTCGCCGGGACAGCGGTATGCCTTCAGATTTACAACGCTAAAATCAGGGGTTCGATTCCCCTCGGTGGACACAGCAGATAGCCCGATGTGGCTTTGCTATAAGAAAACACACACACAAGCTTAGTTCTAAGTCACTGGGGAAAGGGGCAGATAACTGTACATAATAATCAATAAATAACCCTATACATACAGTTAATAGAACTCTATCTTAACCTATGATAATACTTTTTTATATTGTACTTTTTTACGGTATCACATTGATAATTATACTAACAAGTATAAAGACGTTTCAAATTATAACTACGTCGCAGTGATGCCAGTATACGTAATTTTAGTTCTGTTATTGTCATTCACTGGTATACACAAGGTTAGTCAAAAGTGAATATACAGAATAATGTTTTGTCATTATTGAATTTTATTATTCAGGAATTTTCAAACCATATGTTACTGTTAGTGCACCTAAATTGCTTGTATGTCTCTCTTTCAAGAACACGAGACTGGTGTTTTGAATAAAGTGCATATCAAAATGCACGATATCATGAGAGCCAACAGAGATTGTTAAGGACGGTCTACGCTTGAGGCAGCTTCATTTAGGAGTAGGCTTAAGAATGAAAATGATGGAAAGCGTATTGATTACCCTGTTCCACATCCAGGCTATTCCTTTAAAAAAAACAAAAACAACATAAGATTCTTTAGGTTCCTCTGGTGAAGTTATGCACTTCTAGGACGATTATTTTGAGGTCATAATTCCTTCAAATAGGGTGTTTTCATTGAGTAATTACACTATAACAAATTTTGTTCCTGGATAGTATGTGTTATTTCTTAATTGCTTATGTTGTAAAAGTACAGAAAATGGCCATTATTCCCTTCAAACTTTGCTTTTGTGACCTGGATAATGAAATTTAGAAATTAACCTATTTTCCATGCAAAAACGGGCAAATTTGCACATTTTCATTTACATAAGGTCTGAATAAAACATATGAATCAAGATTTACATGTATTAATACTAAAGTATTACAAAAATGAACAAAAATTTTAGAAGCGAGTAGTTTTCCGAGATTTGCGACTGTAATGTAAATCACTTTCACGTATCAGCCCCCAAATATAGTCTCCATCATGTTTTCGTTATACGTTCCCAGGTCACAAAAGCAAAGTTTGAAAAGAAAAATAGGTCTTTTCCATTTACTTTAGGCATAATCAGTTGGGAAATAACACTTTCTGCCAATGAACAAGAAAAAGTTATACGCTCCTTGATAGCGGGGTTCAAAGTCCAGTATATCTTGTCGGAAGCGATCGTCTTGCTCCTCTGAGTATGCTCCCATGCTCTTGAATATATCAAGATAATCGTCAAGGATATGGTGTTTTATGGACATCCTGCAGCCCATCTTGTCACAGTTCTTCACCACAGTCTCAACAAGTTCCACATAAATTTCGGCCTTGTGATTGCCCAAAAAGCCTTAAACCACTGCGACAAAGTTGCCCCAAGTTTTTTCCCTTTCTACTGAGCTTCTTGGGGAATTCTGTGCACTCCAGAATCTTTATTTGTGGTACAACGAAGACATCAGCTTTGACCTTTGCCTCAGACAGCTCAGGGAAGAAGTCTCGAAGGTACTTGAAGGCTGCAGATTCTTTATCAAGAGCTGTGACAAATTGTTTCATAAGACCCAGTCTTATGTGCAATGGTGGGAACAACACCTTCTGGGAGTCCACTAGTGGCTCACATTTGACATTGTGCCTCCCCACAGAGAACTCGGTCCATTGTGGCCAGTGCTTCCTGTTGTAGTGCGCTGCGGTGTCCCTGCTGTCCCAAAGGCAAAGATAACAGGGAAACTTGGTAAAGTCTCCTTGGAGACCCATCAGAAATGAAATTGTAATCTGGATCTTCAACGTCTACCTCCTCTTCTAATTTGCTGCTCTCGTCTAAGGATGGCTGCTTTCTCTCTGACGGAATGGTTACAGAAGCTCAGCGCAGTGTGGCACTGAAGCGATGGATGATGGAAGGTCCAGGTACATGATAGCAGATGCATTCTTGCCAGCCCAACGTCTGGAAGGGTCCACCATGCAGAAGTAGTAATTGTTTGAGTGGTTTCACGCCAAATTCTTGAAATAGCGAAATTCATGGCTCTCTTTTCCCCTCTGTACCATCCTGCAAAAGAGCAAAATAAAATTATTATGAAGAATAAATTTATTTCATCCTCAACTAATGTGTAAGAGGTTAATGCGAAATATTTTATATTTAAAAAATAAATAAGATATTTGAAGTTTAAATGCCTAAAATTTGTATAATATAAAATATTACTATTCAAGCAAGCAAAAATTGTCCGTCTTACCTTCTAATTTATTTTTTTTTTCAGTGCTTGCAGGTAAAATGAGGTGCCCAGGATTTGTCTTGATCCCCGACAGGCATGCCAAAATATGCCTTGTAGGCTTCACACATTTTAGCAGATGCTGTAACAGAGTAGTTTTTCTCTCTTGTCTTGATAAATTGGTAACATACATAACAGAATGCATCTGGAGAATGCTTGCAGCTTCTTAATGCCATTTCTGATAAAATCAGATAGGTTTATGCATTCACTTAAGCAGCTAGAACTAAACTGAAGTTTTAGAAAATTCTAAAAGGTTCTTGAAAAATTCTCGTAAGTTAAACATACTAGAAAGTTCGAGAAAATTCTTTATTAGCTACTCAGCACTGAATCTACCTGGAATGTTCTGGAAAATGGGTAAATCTGAAAATTTCATTACCCAGGTCACAAAAGCAAAGTTTGTAAGAAAAAAAATAGGTCTTTTACATTTACTTTAGGCATAAGCAATTGGGAAATAACACTTTCTGCCCAGGAACAAGAAAAAGTAAAATTTTTGTTACATGGTGTTATCATTGTTGTCAGAGGAACTGAAGCAACAGAAACAGAAATATTATAGTTCATTTTTTCCAGTAGTTAATCGTTATATGCAAAGTGACGTATGAATATAGTTTTGATTGCAAAACAACAAAGCAAAAGTGTGGAAACTACGGGTGATATAGCACCTACTAGTTCGACGTATGGGGTTGCTGCATATGCGTGCTTTGAATCATATAAAGCTTTACAATTTCCCCGCTACATTGCTTCCTGAAGCAATGAATGCCATGTCCACCAAATCGAAAAGAAAACAGCCGAAAACACAAACTCGTATTAATTAATTAATTAAATTAATTAAAGTATTAATCTACTTTAATATGTAATACATTTTGACCGACGAGATAAAAAGGGGATTCCCCAAAATATTATAGAAACGAAAGTCTTGTTATTGTTAATGGCATACAGATCTCTGAGTATAAGGTACACACTTATGCAAAACTTGTGAAAATATAGAATTAAGAATTTACTAAAATACAAATTACGGTCAACGTGTATTATTACTATATAGTCAATACTATGACGAAAAATACTCTAGACTCAAAGGAAAGTTTCTAGAATATAGAATAAATAACCTCTAACAATTATTAAGAACACCATGTCACGCTCAAATATGGGAAATTTTAGAGTCAAATCGTGAGGGAGGGAGGTTTATATAAAATTGTTTAGAATGGTTTTCTTCACCAATTGGAACGATGCTATTTTCGATTAATTGTTAACTTCTGTAACGGATTTACTGTTGTACATTTATTTTACTACCTGCGTTTAGTTGAGCTTGGTACATGTGGCGAATATTGTTAGATATGCATTTTACCAATTCCGCCTGTTCTTTAAATTTGTAGAAGATTCTAGAGAGTAAGAATCAACAACATATGTTTTACGAAAACACAAGCATTTCTTCGAATATTGTTGAACTCTCGAGAATCTCGCCTAATGAGTATAAAAGCTAGCTATCGCAAGACGCGGATACAGTAACAGAATATTGTTAATTTGCTACGATCAGTATACTATAAGCCTTGAAAGCCATACTTGTAATAAACGCTTGTTAATCGAAATACTATAGATATTTGACCAGTAATATTTATAAATTTCAAACATCACAAACCGTTTAAAACTTCAGAGAATTAACTTCGAACATTAGTATTTCTACGAGTCTTTTCGATTAATAAAAGTGTTTATCACAATTATAGCTTCCGAGGCTTATAGGGTACTGACCAACAATAATCTTTTACTGTCTCTAGTCGCGTCGATTTATGTACATTAAGGCAAGATTCTCGAATGTTCAACAATATTCGAAGATGTGCTAGTGTTTTCGTAAAACACATATTGTTGATTCTTTCACTCAAGAATCTTCTATATATTTAGAGAACTGGTGGAACTTGCACAATACACATCCAACGATACACGTCAAATGTGCGAAATCGAACCAAACGCAGATAGTAAAATAAATGTATAACAGTAAATCCGTTACATTCTAATCTTATTTTCTTGTAACATGAACATTTTTAAGTAAAAAAAAAAAAGATAAATGGAGAAAACAACCAGAATATCACCATTCTAATGTAACACCTTCTCTTAATATCTAATATATTATTATAGTAATATTTAGTTAGTCTATAAATCTTACATGATATAAAAAGGTTTCTAAGCGGCAAACCAATACAATTCGTTAAACAAGCATTAATACAACTTTAAAAATCTCTCTCTGTGTTACTGAACTCTCTCGTTGACTGGCACACGATTGTACTTATAGAAAATAGGTGAAGGCAACTTTGTAAGTAAGGCGCGGAGAGTCAACAAAACGTCTGACGTACTTCTCCGTTTGAAAGACGATATAGTAATTACCACTATAAGGGAATTTCCCGTAACTCTCATCATGTATCTCTAGGTAAATGTGAAAAACAGTGATCGTTTATCGATAGCTCATGATATTTGAAAGCATGAAGGATTCACAACAGAACGTTACAAACAGAAAAGTAACCTAATCACTTTCGGAATGTGGAGTATCCCTCATCAGGATTATTTTTGTTTTGTTTTTGAATTTCGCGCAAAGGTACTCGAGGACTATCTGCGCTCGTCTTCCCTCATTTAGCAGTGTAAGTCTAGAGGGAAGGCAGCTAGTCATCATCACCCACCGCCAACTCTTGGGCTACTTTTTAATCAATGAATAGTGGAATTAATCGTCACTTTATAACGCCCCACGGCTGAAAAGACGAGCATGTTTGGTGTGACAGAGAATGAACAAAAAGGTGCAAAGATCACAGGACAGTGTTTTTAAAATCATGTGATAAATAGACTTAAAATAACGTTTAGTCGCAACTACTGTGAGATAGGTACACACTAGGCATGGAAGGTTTTCTGGAATTACATATACAACCATGGACGTCTGTCGGATGATGAAAGAGAAGAAAGGGAATTTCAGAAAAACAATTTAATAAATTATAAGCCATAATCAGCTAGAGCATTGCATTCAACGTTAGTGCAACAGAATGCACTTTGTGATGGCTGCCGTTTCACTCATCAAATAAAAAGTACAATTTTATTTCCTTACTTCTAAATTTGCTATTGACCGTCACTATAGTTTTCCTTATTGTCTGGTTCACTTCCACACCCCAATAAGATTCACAATACCTCAGAATAGCATTCACATGAATCAGACTTTTAAAGTTTTCTGCACGAGTCCCCTTCCCCCAAACAACGACACTCCCCGTGTTCGAACGTTGTGGGCTTGCCCCACCTGGAATAAATTTTGTGGACGCCTACATATACAACTATGTTCTTTAGTTGAAAAAGCACTATACCGTAATTTGTTTTTCAATAAGTTATTGAATAAAACTGTGTGTTGTGGAGTGAGCGTCTTTTACAGCATTGGCGCTAGGAGGTGTTGGGAATGGGATATGCACCCCTAAGTTTCACTCTGGCCCACCCAAGTTCATGCCCCCTAACGGTTTCAAAAATAATGTGATAAATCTCAAGAATCCTTGATGAAGAGAAACCCACTTGAAATTAAAATGTATCTCAGAACGGCTGGTATGAGTATTAACACTTTTATTGATGAGCAGAGAACAACGTTTTGACCTTCCCAGGTCATCTTCAGGTTAACAAAAACTCTGTTAACCGGAAGATGACCTAGGAAGGTCGAAATGTTGTTCTCTCCGTATCAATAAAAGTGTTAATACCCATACCAGCAGTTCTGAGACACAATCTTAAAAATCACAAACTTTCAGTCGCTAATAAGAATAAAGAAAAGCTTCAGTGCTACCCTCGTCACTCCAAGGGAATGGAGCTGGAGTCGAGGTTGAAAGTTCAAATATTCTGTTGAATGTTTTGGTTCATGTCTTGTTTAATCCATTAAAGTCCAATCATAAAAGTATGTAGTCTTTTGCGATATATTTTTGTGCTAGTTTGAGCCTTAAAAACACACATCACACTTTTATACATGTAAATATTATGCAGTTTAATTTAGTTTAAGGGAAAATTATATAAAAAGTATTCCTGTTTTTATTTTTATTACAAATTACGAGTTGTGTTAAAAATAATGAACGACGATTTCACGTATACATCAAAATAATTTTTCGACTATTTTTTTTTAAATTGGAAAATGTAAATAACGAATATGTACTTCATCTCCGGTACGCGAACTTGGAAATAACGATAAGAACATTTAACTGGCGAATTAGTTAAGGTTCTGACCACAAGACGTCATCATGGATAAATAATTTGAAATATACCAACTTCTCGTTGACGAACTTGCTTTTATGAAAAAGTAGTAAGCAAAATCAAAGTTAGGAATACACTTCTGACACAATTGAGAATTAGTTTTCATTACCAACTAACTAAAATGAGTAACCAACCTACTTCCACGTAACATACTATGATTTTCAGTATTCCTCGACGCAGGTTAATAAAAAACGTGCCCAAGCAATAGCAAGGTTTTTCGTACGTTAACGAACGTTAATAAATTGAATGAACGATTATAGCTATAACCAACTATGTTTTCTAAACAAAACTGTCGCCAATCTACAACGTAATAAAACTTATTCCATGATTCCAAGCATAGAGATTTGAGTGCCTATTTATGTCTATCAGCGGTATGTCTTCGGATTTAAAACTCTAAAATCAGGGGTTCGATTTCCCTCGGTGGGCTTAGCAGATAGCCTCATGTGGCTTTGCTATAAGAAAAACCCAAATTTATGTATATATTTAATTACCTGTAAGTTCTTGTGATTTTTTTTCAGTGCTTGCTGCACGAGTACATCGAAGTATTCCAATTATCGATTCTGTAACTAAAGTCCTTATTCATTGTTCACATAGATTCTAAAGTATTTTGTTATTTAGACTTAAGTGTAAATTTAGAACAAAATTTAACCCTTGTTAGTTTGATATGTATGTATATATATTATCCATTCGTGACAGTGTGGCATCATCCTTGGAAAATAATGTGGTAACAAAAAAATTGTATATAATTCACGCGGACGTGATCTGGCGGTTAGCATACCCGAAATGCGAATCTAGGGGGTTTGTTGATTACCTTCCCGTTGCCACAAAAACGCGACCCGCACTTAAAACCGTGAGTTAGCAAAAAGTGAAGGCCAGATCTCACTATGCTATCAGACAAGAGTAGCCCTAAGAGCTGGCAATAAGCATTGAAGTGTACATACCACTTCAAGATTAGGGATGGCTAAGTGTAGATAGCCCTTGTGTATTTTTGTGCACAGAAATTCTAAATAAAATATAAACAGCATTAAAGTGGAGAACACTGCCTTTTAAAACAAACGTGGGATTATACTTGAGTGACGAATAAAAGAGAAAATAATTTAATAGCTATTATTTTACTCAGAATAATAAATAATAATTCAGCAAGTGTATTCAAATAATAATAATATTGTTCAAATAATTATACATATATTTCATATTTACTGTTATAATGTTGTTCTTTCATTGGTGGGATTTTTTTAAAAATACTGATGAAAATAATTCAAATTAGTACAGTAACAATCAGAAATTAGTTCATTTCCTACTTTAAAGTTTCTAAAAGTGTCGCACATCATTGTAAGCCTAGGGTTCACACGACATTCAAACCCGTCTAACAATACTTATATAACTAACATAAAATCAACTGAATTTTTTTAAAACAAAATATATCAATAAGCGTAACAGCTAACATATTTAAATACAACGACCGATTCACTTTCTTTTCTAGAAGCAACTTTTTATTTAGAAAAGAACTCTACAATTTTCACACGTATCTCGTAGTCATAATCTCACTTGGAGAGTTGAAAATAATTTATAAATTTTCTAAGCCTTCCAGATCTTCTTTAAAGTCAATACGCCCCTAGCTAACAAACGACATGTTAAAAATATAGCTCACAGCAACAGATTTTTAAACCTCTTGTCCGATCTATCGTTTCTCAAGCCCAATTTTGTAAGCTACATATAACTTCAACCAGTGATGTAGGACGTCAAAGTATGTCACTTGAGCCTTCTGGTGGTCCAGCGGTAAGTATGAGGGTTTCTGACGCTAAAAATCGGGTTTCGATTTAACAAACAAAATGTTTCCAACTACAGTTGTACAGTTCAAGGAACAAAATCACAGTACTTTCATAGCTATAACAAGCCTGAACTTAAAACATATGATAAGTATGGTTTGTATTATTGTTTAACGCAATAATCGAACCCAGAATTTTATAGTTATAAGCTCTCCGGGAAGTATCAATAAAGAAATCAGTGTTTATAATTAGGAAAATTAAGAGGCCCGTTTACAATTTTATGTTATCTATGATAAATAGTCCATATTTTTTTATATTCGATTTACTATGCCAATATTTCAAACCACTATTTGGTTTTATATTGCCGTTGATAAAATTCGCTAATTAAATAAAGAGATGATTGTCATATATGTAAAAACGGCTCGTTTGGGTTGAAAAAATTTTTATGTAGAGGAGCGAACAACGTTTTGACCTTCATCACTGATCAAAGAGATGATTGGTTTGAACTTCGCACAAAGCTACTCGAGTGCTATCTGCGCTAGCCGTCCCTAATTTAACAGTGTAAAACTAGAGAGAAGACAGCTAGTCATCGCCACTCACCGTCAACTCTTGGGCTACTCTTTTACTATCGAATAGTGGGATTGATCGTAACATTATAACGCCCCCAAGACTGAAATGGTGAGCATGTTTGGTGTGGCAGGGATTCGAAACCGCGACCCTCAGATTATGAGTCGAGTGTCTTAACCACCTGTCCATACCGGGCCCAAATAACCTAGGAGTGAGAGTGTAATAAAGAAACTAAATCGTTTTGTTTATGAACCTAGTATTGTTTAAAGTGATAAAATGTGTCAACAGATAACGTGAATGTTTAAAGCTTATGGTATCGTAGTTTACGGGTGTGTGTATCGGGCTATCTGCTGTGTTCACAGAGGGGAATTGAACCCCTGATTTTAGCGTTGTAAATCCGTAGACTTACTGCTGTCCCAGCGGGAGACAGTTCACTAGCCCAAGTCAATCTTATTAAAACATAAGTGACACGATCAGCATCAACACGACGGCAGTTCTTACTTAATTATTAATAAGTTAATAGTAACATTTCTGATGAGCATTTCATTCAGGCATTAGGCTATCTACTTCACGTAATGAAAACATTATTATAGAGTAACAAATGTGAACTTTTTCAGTTACATTTTCAGCATGTTTTAATAATTTGCAATTCCTTTAGAACTAAGTTGATCTGATAAAGTACGGAACTGAAACGCTTATTTAGTTTGAAAATATGAAATAAGAGTTGGGTAGAGAAACAACGAATGAAAATAACATGTCAAGCAAGAACACATACAACCAGGAGATTCTAGATAGAATAAATTTTTGGTTATTTTCAAAAGTGTTCCCACTTATACTTAACTAATTTGTTTGGAATCACTACCTAAACCATACTCTTAAGAACTATTACTGGGACAGTACAACCCCAACTGGCATGTGAGTGCGTCCCCCTCCGAAGTGCACGTGAATCCTACAAGACATCTTCTAAAAGACTGCCAAAAGAAAAGGGACATTTGAAGAGAAATGAGTATTGGATATAACATTAGATTTTAGTCATACCAATTATGGACAATATATATTTGCACAGAAACAGCAGGTTCCTAATTAATTCACGTTACAGGTCCAAGCAACTCAATAACATTCACTCTTCGGTTCATGCAAACTTCATGACGTTTTAGGAAATGGAACAGCACATCCAGGGCTGCTCAAATAGCTCTCGCTGCTGAATTTAACAGACTCAAAGAATCTTCGTCAAAGCGATAAACGCAAATAAGTCGCCAATTCTCACGATGCATTATCCGTCGAAATTGGAAGGACGTTGGTGTTAGAGAGCAACGTAAATCTATTACGTGAATTTCTTGCTCCAGACCTAAATTTTAATGACAACGTAGAAAATGTTTACGATATGCCCATGTGTCTGTGAACAGTAGGTGTGAGGCTATTTTCGCTGGGCTGGACTTGGTCTGCTAGTGAAGAAAACCGTGGTTAGTGTAAACAGTGTTGCACTTATCGCGCGTCTTGTCTCGCGCAGGAATTTGGGACGAATAGCATTCACACTTTGACCAACCCGGAGACCCAAACAGCCGAGCCACAGTATAGTTACGGGATCTCAAAACCAAAGGGGCTCGGTAAAGTTATCGATACTCACAAACCGGTTAGTACCTTCCACGTGCCAAGTATATATAAGGAAATTAAAATTCAAAATTCATGTAAAAAACAACAACAAACAAACGTCCTCCGTATTTCAAGAGTTCTAACCTAAAATATTTAAAAATTGATGCTCTCATTTTCTAAACAACACTTAGTGTACTTCGCAAAAGAAAAATGAGAAAACAAAGAAACTGTATAGTTCTGAGGAGTTTCGCTTGTAAACAACGTCGTTCCAAGGACTAATTTTTATTTTAATTTTTATTACCATCCCAAAGAACAGGTTTATACTTGCTAAGAAACTATATCTTGAGAATATAATCTTTATGTCCTGTTTCTCATGCGAGTTGTAAAAAAAAAAAAAAGAGAAAAAGTGTGTGCTGAAATATTGTTATTGGCCTGTTATATGCGTTCTACGCTAAAAACATCAATGCTATCAAACCAAACTGAACACTTGAAAACACTTTAACGCTTCGATTGCGGCTTGTGTAAATCTGACTGCCATCCCATGGGCAAAGATTCAAGAATATTTTGCGGCGGGACTTTCAAGGTGCTGAGTACGAAATGATGTGAACTGTAGTAGACGGGTTAAAACAGTGCACGCAGGACAGATCGCATCTGTAATCTCACAAAGAGTTGCGGCCTAGTTGACACTGGCTTAGCACAGCCATCCCTAATTTTAAAATGCTGGCTAGAATGAGGGCAGCCATAAAAAGCATCTACTATCTGTACAACTACTCTTAGGAAATTAGCTGGATTCACTGTCACAGTTATAACGCCCCCGGCAGCTGAAAGTACAGGGCGAGTTCAGCAATAAATCGCGAAACAAACTTTGGACCATTTGATCTGCAGCCTCAAGCACTAGGACGGACTTGTTTCTACGAAAAGCATTTTTCAAATTGTAATGGGTATGAATTACATCTGAAAAACAATGTGTAATATACGAGTTTGTTTTGGTTTTTTGAATTTCGCGCAAAGCTACACGAAGGCTACCTGCGTTAGCCGTCCCTAATTTAGCAGTGTAAGACTAGAGGGAATGCAGCTAGTCATCACCACCCACAGCCAACTCTTGGGCTACTCTTTTACCAATGAATAGTTGGAATGAACGTCACATTATAACGCTCCCACGGCTGAGAGGGCGAGCATGTTTGGTGCGACCGGGATTCGAACCCGCGACCCTCGGATTACAAGTCGAACGCCTTAACCCACCAGGCCATGCCGGGCATGATATACGAGTCCAAAAGGACTAAATAGAATATAGCATTTACAGTAAATGGCCAAAATGCATGTATTATCTGCCTGTTTCTGAATTAATTTTCTCTGTAGTTAGCCGAAATACATTTTATGTCATTTTACTACTCAATACAGTATTTGTTTAACATTAACATGTCGTACCTGTCCACTTTTTCTAATATTTGGTCATTTTTTCACACTTTCAATACTTTAACATCAGCGTCATCTCTCAGCAACAAATCCTTTAAATGTTATTCAGCATTACGATGACTGTGTTGCACATCCAAGGCTATTCAGAGAGCTTGCGCTGCTGAATTTAAATACATTAGTACATTACTTTATTTGAAATCACTGAACAATGAACAATAACCTGCACCACATGATGTGCAAAAATCTGGCACTATTGTGCCACAAAACTCATAATCCATCTTTATTAAGTTATGCAACTTGTACGATGTCTATTTGCGTGATTTTTTAGGCTAAAAAATTGGCTATTTGTGCCTTGCCCACTGTAGGGAATTCGAACCCTGAATTTTAGCGTTGTAAATCAGTGAACTTACCGCTACGGGATCTACGGGAAGACAAGTTGCATGATGTATTAAAAAACATTTCGCTTTTAATAAGTTTTAAGCCCAGTGATGTTTATGCCGTAAAACGTATTGCTAATGCTTGACAGGGACGCGACATCCAAATCACCATAAGTATTAGATAAGGTGCAATATGTTTAACATACCATACAAAATAAAGTTAATGAAACAGTGTTATCCATGTAGCCGATAATACAACCACAAATTTCAGTGACGTATGCAAGTTGTTGTGCACATACAGCATATGTCATTAGGTTTCTCGGACATTCACACTGTGAGAAAAATGTCCTTAAGAGTCCAGCATCCAAGCAATATGACGCGATAGAGGTATAGATGAAAGTCAGGTGATTCAAAGTATAATTTATGTGAAAATAATTGCAGGATTACAACAATGTCTGTTTATATTTACTTCCTGTTAATGTATTGCACACATTCAGATGCAAGTTGTAGAAGTCCACTTGTAGACCCCTTTTACCCATTTCACACTATTTAGTCTCCTCAAAAAACATATTTTTTAAGGGTAAGAAATACTATAAAAGCATTCATTGTAGATTTAGTTAAAATAATGATCCTGTTTACACAAAAAGTACAATAAAACTTGACTTTGGCAAAATGACCCGTTATAAAGAAAACTGGTCAACGACCTGTTATTCAGTTTTCATGGTCCAAAAATTATCAACTGCCCTAAAACCTAAGCTTTTAAAATAAATTATACAATATCAAGATCCTAAAAATTTTAGTCTCTTTGCTAAGCTATTGTTAAACTTAAGTTTATTAATAGTAAATTGAATATTTTAATTCTGTCATAATTTTATATTCAGAAGCAAACAGTGAAGTTTAAATTATTTTCAACTTTATTTTTTACTTGTACTAAAACTCCGCTTTCGAATGGATTCACTGATTGATAATACGGCAAGTTATTATTACGAAAAAGGCTCCGGCAGAGCCAGGTGGGTTAAGGCGTAAGAGACGTAATCCAAGGGTTGGGGGTTCGAATCCCCGTCACTCCAAACATGCTCGCCCTTTCAGCTGTGGTAGCGCTATAATGTGACGGTCAGTCCACCATTCGCTGGTACAAGAGTAGCCCAAGAGTCGGCAGTGGGTGGTGATGACTTGCTGCTTTTCCTCTAGTCTTACACTGCTAAATTAAGGACGGCTAGCGCAGATAGCCCTCGTGTAGCTTTACGCAAACTTCAAAACAAACCAAACGAATTAGTACGGAAAAAGCACTTTGCAAGGAACGTCTTAGACCAATCAAATGGATCCACATGACTTTGCTTCCTTCTTACGAGTTTCACCTTTCATTTTAATTTGTTCTTTGCCAATCTGTTTCACATGTTTCTCTCCTCCGTTTAAAGAGCCCCTCGTTCATCAAACACTAAAGCAAGGTTTCTTCTGAAGTCCTTTTCATTAACTAGAAATGTGACAGACAATTAACTTTTCAATCGTGAATATTATTCCTTTATCACAGACATAATCAGTTTCTTAAAGTACCTGATTTCTCAAACAAATTATTGTTCAGCATGAGCCGTTGAGCAATGGATAGGCCAAAGAATGTCAGATAGTAACTAAAATACAGGGAAGGAAGAATTTTCTACTAAGTAAAGAAAAGTTGTTAGGTTTCAAAGCAGGGATGACACGTACCGTACGGTTTTGTGAGCAAACGGGTTGTTTGCAATTTGAGATTAGCCTACTGTGTAGGAATGTTTATGCTTGTATGTTCGTTAAGCCTTTGAAACTAGATACGGCTACATGTAGTCGCTTGTCTCCTCACCATTCAATTCTTCCTCCTTCCCAGGGCTCGGCATGGCTAAGTGGTTAAGACACTCGACTTGTAATCTGAGGGTCATGGGTTCGAATTCTCGTCACACCAAACATGTTCACCCTTTCAGTCGTGGAGGCGTTATAATGTGATGGTCAATCCCACTATTCATTGGTAAAAGAGTAGCCCAAGAGTTGGCGGTGGGTGGTGATGACTAGCTGCCTTCCCTCTAGTCTTGCACTACTAAATTAGGGACGGCTAGCGCAGATAGCCCTCGTGTAGCTTTGCGTGAAATTCAAAACAAACAAACTAATCCTTCTTCCCTGAGCAATGGGGACCAACAAAATAAACTGCATTGTGAGATGTGGTGAAAGTTTGACTTTATCATTATTACCTTTTATCTGGTTCACCTCACTTCTAATGATGGAGGTATTTATATTGTTTGCTCGAGTTACACAGCAAGAAATTTTGGCTTGAACCAGACAATATAGTTATATTTGCTCCAATACTTTCAGTTTATTGTGTCAGAGGCCGAAAATGTTGAACAAATTTCGAGCTGTACACGCCGAACACATCCTCATCAACGATCTTTTTAGGACAGTGACTGACAAATATCGTTTTAAAGTTTGAATGTCTTTGAGCCACTTCGTGAGCGAAGCCCGATGAATACCGAAGACGATCTATCATATTAGAGGGGTAATTATATGTTCATGACTCTGTCTCAAGTTTAATAACAGCGCTGATTATTAACGCCCTCTTGCTAGCTAAATTCGGTGCCTTTAAACTTTTTAAAATAAGAGATAATTAAGAGCGCGAAAGAAATAACATATGCAATCGGCATGACAATGCATATCACATTTCTGTACGGACTGCAACAGGTATATACACCTCTCTCTCCAACACTTCCGACATTCAGCCTTCCTGTCCAAAGTTAAGCTTTAAACGGACCGTTCGTTCACTTTATTGAAATCTAAAACTTTTTATCTAAGCAATTTAAAATTGGTTTCGAAATGAAGCTTTCAACATAAACGATATCTTATGCGCAAGTGAACTAAAAAGGGTCCAAGTATATATTTATTTCTAATTTTGAACTAGTGATCAGAGAAAAGACATACAGCCAGAAACACCCACCGCTACAAGGACATTTGATGGTTTTTGAACTGAATAATGCGAATTATTATCACTTGTATGTTGTTTTATTTTTATTTTTAAGATTTACACACACACACTTCTGAAATTTTTTTATTCGTTTGTTCACATTAAACAACGTAATTTTAACACCTGGCATAATTCCACAAAGTATAATGTGCTTATTTTTATTGTTTGTGTTTGGGCAGAAGTATCATTAGTGCAAGACCGGCCTGGCCAAGCGTGTTAAGGCGTGCGACTCGTAATCTGAGGGTCGCGGGTTCGCATCCCCGATTCAGTTCCGTACTTTATCGGACCAACTTGGTTCTAAAGGAATTGCACATTATTAAAACATGCTTAAAATGTAACTGAAAAAGTTCACATTTGTTGCTCTATAATAATGTTTTCATTACATGAAGTAGATAGCCTAATGCCTGAATGAAATGCTCATCAGAAATGTTATTATTAACTTGTTAATAATTAATTGAGAACTGCCGTCGTGTTGATGCTGATCGTGTCACTTATGTTTTAATAAGATTGACTTGGGCTAGTGAACTGTCTCCCGCTGGGACAGCAGTAAGTCTACGGATTTACAACGCTAAAATCAGGGGTTCAATTCCCCTCGGTGAACACAGCAGATAGCCCGATACACACACCCGTGAACTACGATACCATAAGCTTTAAACATTCACGTTATCTGTTGACACATTTTATCACTTTAAACAATACTAGGTTCATAAACAAAACGATTTAGTTTCTTTATTACACCCTCACTCCTAGGTTATTTGGGCCCGGTATGGCCAGGTGGTTAAGACACTCGACTCGTAATCCGAGGGTCGCGGGTTCGAATCCAAATATGCTCGCCCCTTCAGCCATGGGGGAGTTATAATGTCACGGTCAATACCACTATTCGTTGGTAAAAGAGTAGCCCAAGAGTTGGCGGTGGGTGGTGATGACTAGCCGCCTTCCCTCTTGTCTTACACTACTAAATTAAGGACGACTAGCAGAGATTGCACTCGTGTAGCTTTGCGCGAAATTCAAAAAACAAAACAAACAAACATCATTAGCGCGAATGTTGATTCGGGTAGTTAATGTTTCAGAACTGTTGTCCACATTTCGTTGTTGTTAAATCATTTAATACTTTTTTAATCTTGCACAGATGCAACTATACTATTTATAATGTTATTTACAACATCTGTGAACATGCACTGTACGAGATGCACAGTCGCTGTATTGGAGATATGGATATTTATTCACTGGTATTTGCCAAGAAGCTTTCATACTGAACTATCTAAGCTTAAAAAGTAAAAACACATAGACACAAACGTGTATCTGTCCGTGAACTACTTCGTAGTCTTTTGACCAATTTCAAACTTGGTAGAATAACACAACAGCTCAAGGGGCATGTCACAGAGCAGTTGTTATATGCCCCTACCCATCCTGGGTTGATTGTGTCATTCTACCAAGTTTGAGTATGATCACCAGAAAGGCCATCCCTAATTTAGCAGTGTAAGACTAAAGGGAAGGCAGCTACTCATCACCACTCACCGCCAACTCTTGTGCTACTCTTTTACCAATGAATAGTGGGATTGACCGTCACGTTATAACGCCCCCACGACTGAAAGGGCGAATATGTTGGTGTGACGGGGATTCGAACCCGCGACTCTCAGATTACGAGCCGAGTGTTTTATCCACGTGGCCATGCCGGGCCCGCCTGGAAGGAGGACATACTTCTAATGTGGTCTATGAAGAAGCATAGAAAACATCAATAAGCACTGAGACTGTAGTGAGGGATTAGTAATAATGATAAACTAAGGGAAAGTAAAATAAAATAATTGTAACACCATTTTTGCAACGTGAAATATATTGTGTGAGATATAAAGTAGTTTTACAGTAAATTATGTGCGAAATAAGTTATGGATATAAATAGAAGTTCATGATTTAATTTATTAGATCAAGCCTTACATTCAATTCTTACGTCCCCGAATGTAGGACGCGCGTCTCAGCTTGTCTTTGATAACAACAAAGTGCCTTTGATGTTCCTAGATAAATAATCATGTTTCAAGATGGGTATACAATGTAATATGTAGTGCGTTTACTGACATTCATCGTAGTTAGATGGCTTGGCAGAATTACCGTTACCGAATGAACCAAAACACTAAATTTTACAAGGTTTTTTTTTTCCGAGTCTTTATCATCAAATTTAGTTTAAGAGCCTTCTTGAATTTTGCGTAGTAGCCCAGCGTAACATTGAAGTTCAAGATGACTGATGTCAAAAGTAGGAGTGAAATATAGCACCCTTTTATAGTTAGTGAACCAAAACCACAAGACTGTATTTATCAATCTCTGTTTCGCATTCATAGATTGTTTTGTAGTTAAACCGTCAGCAAGTCAACCCACAAGACGGATTTAGACGGAAATCGTTGCTTCATTTACCAGCAATACACTAATGAACCTTTGAACGTTCCTGGAAACTTGATAGCAAAAATATACCTACGCATAGTTTTTAATAAATGTAGCTCAGTTCTGGACAATTGATGCCCTTACAGTTAAGCTTTCTATTAGAAGTGATCAGAGTGTAGACAGTTTTACCACTCACCTGCATCGTGGAACAAATATTGTCATTCAAAATTAAACACTTCTAAACTTCTGTCCTTCTTCCTCCATTATTTGCTTTCAGATCAGTTTGAAGAAAGAAGGTCCGGTAAATTTCAGGCATCGAAGTTTCAAAAATGTAACTACTGTAATCACGGAGATGACGAATGTAAAATCTACGAGTTTTCCAAGTTTGAAACTGGCATACATCTGAGAACCTTGGCACTCATTTTTTTAGCCACAATTACTGAAAGAGACCTAATTCCAAAAGAGGCGAAATATTATTTAAAACACTTTGTAGAGTTGAGAAGTCTGAAAAATCTGTAGACCCTAGAACTTCCTCTTCAAGTTATCCGACCTTCATTCGTCCAAAAGACTTGGAATTCAAGAAATTCATCAACAAGACCAAACGGGGAAGGACATCTCAGGAAAAAGCTCGGGAATAGAATGATGGCGAAAAGCACCTTTGTCATTCTAAAAGAAGGAATGGAAAGTATGCTGGGAGGAGCTATTAAGAAAGCAAGACTTCACTGAAGATAGTTATTTTAGTTAAACCTGCATTAATCATAAGAAAATAATAGACAGTTAAAGATGAATCCTTTATCAAATGATTATCTACAACACAAAGAAAAAAACATCTGAATCAGATATGAAACGAGGCTTAACCTACTTTAACACTTGAACTTAAACTACCAATTCTAATTTGCATTTGCGACAAGATTTTTTTTTCTTTTTTGTAAAATTTGAAACTCATCCAACAACTGTATAAGACAGCTTGGACAGCAAACCACTTTGCAAAGTGCAGATGTTAGGAATATGTAAATATGTTGAATGTTATATTAATTTATGTATCTCTGGGTCTCAGAATCCCTTTTCTGTAACCGGCTGGACATAGAAATTAATTATCTGTTTCAAATAGAATCCCTTCCCCCACACACTAACTGTAGGCAATATTACGTATCAGTGTTGTACTTGAATACTGTCAAAAACACAGAAATATTTCTAACCTAATTTTAACTATAAGTACTTAAAAGATTCGAAAACGAAATTTATTGCTTTTATCCAGTGTGTAAAAGTAAGGTTAAGAAATGCCGCTAAGCCACCATACCATTACTAGTAATGGATGAACAAAAGAAGGAATGTTGGGCGGTCCTTATAAAATTGTTTACCACTTCGCTTCGAGTAGTACTCAGTACTCTAATAACTGGATGTCACTAGAAATACAAAGGGATGAAAAGTTTGAATACTAAACTAAGCTTGTAATAAATTCTATGTGGATAGGATATTGGCTAGGATAACTAGCATGAGCAAACTAGCGATCTTGGTCTCACTCTTCGTTAGTGAATATTCCAGTCATTTATACAGTAATCAACTTAATGCAGGTTTCTGGCACGTGGAGTCTTTTTTTTGCATCGTAGAGAGTGAAAATTGATGAAATACTTCGACTTTCTTTACTCATGCTATTGGTTTCATCGTTGTCATAGTTTTGGGGGTGATTTGGTTGTTGATACAATGAAAAAATCATAGGAGTAACAGTACTACAGGTCCTGCTGTTCGCTTAAAGCTTCTCTTGGTTTTTCCGGATGACATCACACGCAGATGGATAGCTTAAACATTTCATAACATTAACACGTGCTACATATTCAACTGAGTTGTCACTGCTTATAGCTTTGTTTTACCATCTTGATGGTAAAGGAAATCCATAGACATATCTCTTGGTTTTCCCATGACTAGATATGACTTTGTTTTGAAGGTCAGATAAAATGTCAACGCAAAAATGTCTTTCTTTACTGTTTAAAAGCTGGTATAGAATACTCAAAAAATGATAAAACATCTCTTTAATCGACTCTTATACTGTCGTTCCTTCTATATATATATACATTTCTATATAAAATAGTACTTCAATTCATATTTCTGAAAATTATCAGTGATAACTGTAGTGCAGTATAGTTCCAGAATAATATTATTTTAACCAATAAGCAAACAGTTCTAGAAAAATCCAACGAATCAAAATAATACCAAACATAACAACGGGTAACAAGACCATGCAAAGCTTTGTCTTTGTTTACCGATCTGCTTCGTTTCCAGTAATATTCTGATCATTGGAATAACAGAACTTTTAACTTTACATTTACAATGCGTTCAGTCCCCCGCTGATACAGTGGTAAGCCTACGGAGTTACAACGCTAAAAGCAGAGGTTCAATTCCCCTTGGTGGACTCAGCAGATAGCCCGATCTGGCTTTGCTTTAAGAAAACATACACACACGACACATTCAACCAAAACGTACACTGCTTTGATTCTCCCCAAACAACGCGTGAATTACACGAGCTTTAAAAACAATTCAAGATTTAGAGGCCCTACTATAAAACAAACATGTTCACTGCAAACGAGAAATTATTTGTATTTGTTCTTCAAACAAACAATATTTGAATTACTGAATTATCATTACTGTAAAACAACATTCTACAGACGAATCTCAAAATTTCTGAAAAAAAAAAAGATGATTAAAAAAACGTGGTACATTTTCACTTGGTCGTGACTCTGGTGACTTTTCTGTGGCCTCTCCGACCACTTCGTGACAATTATAGATTGCACTTTCCCACTTTTCCGTTGATGCTTCTGCAATTTCGTGACGATTATTGGCTGCGCTTTCTCACAGTGGTCTTAAATACATCTGGAAAACGTTTGTACTTTGTATATACTTCACATCTGCTAAAGTAATGTTACTACACTATACTGAATAAAACTATGCTAGGAAGGGCTTGTATCGTACGAGACGAAAGCCAATTACAACCGAGACGACCAATTTTTACGCTACCGGTATCAAAACAGTCTTCGTAGAGTGCCCAACTTACCTTGACACAACTAAGCACAAATACAAGTTTTACCAACGACAGACTTCCGTACGCGTCAAGTTCTCTTTTAAGCGTTTTTCGATACAGCCTCAATCAAGCTAATAATTACTTTCATAATGAATTTAGAAAGGAATGCAAACAGCGTATAAATGTGTGGACGAACACAGTTTATATAAAAGTTGAGCTTTCAATGTGTTATTAATAAATAAGCAAAAAACAAAATTAAGCACGTGATATTTATCCAGTTCGTTGTTTCGATTTCGTTTAAATAAGAAACAATTATTCGAACACAACTTAAGTTGAACTAGCACGCGACTGCTCTTAAAGAACCAGATGAACTGATAACGTCATAAATCGTGTTTATGGAAAATGTATACATAGATATATATAACCCGCGAACACAAGCACAAAAAACGTTCTTAGCTAGTTCTGAGTAACTAATTGGTCGATGATTGTGATAGATTTTTGAGAAACACATCCTCTCATAAATTGAAGTCCCCACGGAATTTATAAGAAAGTAAAACAGCTTTTTGTAAAGCCACGAGTCTTTAAAACTTTTATTTAAGCCTACCAATTGTGACAAAACATTGTGCCACAAACTAGAAGGCAGCACAGGTATTTAGGGGTGATTTCTAGTAAGTAACATTATATTCTCGGTACATTTATTTTTTTTTACTGGACGTAAACGGCAAGCTCAATTTATGATTCAATTTGTTACTAACTGATACAAATTTGTGGTATTATAGCAAAATAACATCAGACTATCTACTGACTCCCACCGAGAGGAATCGAACCCCTGATTTTAGCGTGGTAAGTCCGTAGACTTACCCTGTACCAGCAGGGGACAAGAATAAGACTAGGGTTTACGTAATGTTTTACTGCATAAATGTGGTATTTTGAGAGGTCGTTTACTTACCGTAATGGATCTAAAATGTTGAAAATCTGATAAACGTATAGGTTCGCTATGGTGAGTGTTTTGGTTTGTTTTAAAATTTCCTGCAAAGCTACACGAGAGCTATCTGTATTAGTCGTCTTAAGCGAAAAGAACGGCAGCTAGTCAACACTACCAACTCTTGAGCTATTCTTTTACCAGCAAATAGTGGGATTTATTAACACATTATAACGCCCCCACAGTCTGTGATGAATAAAATACATACCAAAGCACCATACATGTTAGATATTTCTACATTTGGTTTTACTTTTATGATTGATTACAGCGAACATTACTGCACCCTTGGTTGCAGTAAATGACATGGTTGCATACATGTTAGATATTTCTACATTTGGTTTTACTTTTATGATTGATTACAGCGAACATTACTGCACCCTTGGTTGGGAACCACTGGTCTAAACCATTATTTGACAAAAGTACCCGTGTTCGTCGCTTATAACGGGCCGATGGACCGATTATCGGGCAGGTACCATCAGGACCCTCTGGGAGTGATATACGACGGTAAGATTTGGATGTGACTTCCCGTTTCATTTCCACCGGAAGGTCAACGTCTTCCCCTTGCAATAAAGGGTAAGTCAGCTAGTGTAAAAAATTAGAATGGTATAAACACGGGATGAAAAGAATCTTAAACGTTTCGCAATTTCTAAGCAGTATATAGAAATAATTAGTTTATTAAGGATTCGTTCAATTACCAATGTTAAAAGGAACAACAACCACCCACCTATTATGTTACAACGCGTTTTCTTCGCTTGTTCTATCTTCGCAGATAGCCCTCATGTAGCTTTCGCGAAATTAAAAAACACTCCAAAAAATACTGACGCCCATGAATATTGACGGTTTTTGTTAATGTGAGTTTGTTTTGTGATTCGTGTGCTAGTAAGCCCTATAGCCCTCAAACTCATGGAACCACAGGTAGTAGGTAGTTATAAAAATCCGTTAGAAAATTTGATGACACATGGATTCCTTCGGTAACCTGGACCAATGTTTGTGGCTCGCTAAAAAATATATGAAAACGTACTTTGAAAATCGTGTTAGAGAGACATTTTCCCGAGGATATTTTTTTACCTTATAATAGATGTATCATTCGTGAAAGATAAACCTTAGTTGTTTTGTAACATCGTCTTTTCAGTCATTTTAAAACCAATAAACATATGTAGAATAAATTGCATTACTAAAACATTGTCGTGTCTTCAGTTCCTTGTGGGGCGAGGGATTGCTATTACTTGAAATAAACAGTTTGCTCTTGCTTTTAGCGCAAAGTTACATATTGGGATATCCGTGTTCTATCTGCCGCCGAGACTCGATCCTCGGATTTAATACTGTAAGTCTGTAAACTGACATTTTTTTAATGTGCTTTTTTGTTTTTTGAATTTCGCGCAGAGCTATACGAGGGCTATCTGCGCTAGCCATCCCTAATTTAGCAATAACGCCCCCACTACTCTTTTACCAATGAATAGTGGGATTGACTGTACGTTATAACGCCCCTACGGCTGAAATGGCGAGCGTGTTTGTTGTGACGGAGATTCGAATTCGCGACCGTCAGATTACGAGTCGAATGCACCACCTGGCCATGCTGGGCCTAACTCAAACGAGACAGCATATAGAACACCATTTGTTTTCTTAGATATACATAAAGAGACGTACATTTACTCTTTTGCGGAACAAATATAGCTACATCGCAGGTACTAAAATATTCCAAAGCCAAATATGTATGACCTCAATCCATCAATAATGAAACAGGCATACAGCTGGTAAAAAACAACAACAACACTAAACTGTAAAAGCTAGAGCACGTACTA
The DNA here is from genome assembly GCF_004210375.1 of Tachypleus tridentatus. NCBI lineage: Eukaryota > Metazoa > Arthropoda > Merostomata > Xiphosura > Limulidae > Tachypleus > Tachypleus tridentatus. Next base: position 81,716,348 of record NC_134837.1, read on the forward strand.
ACTTAGCCCGTTTTTGTTTAATAAAAAACATCATAACGTATGCGTATAAGGAGTACCATGACACAACAAGTTAACGATCCTGTCTTTTACTGGTTGTCACACATTTGGAAACTGGCATCTTTAACACACGTGACCTGCCTTTTGGGTAGGTCTGTGAGCAAAGCGAGAAGAATACTTAACTGAATCAAGTTACCTGAAACTTAAGGGATTTTTTTTTCTTTCTTTGAAAGTCATCACTTCTCTTGGATAAAGTGAATGGTCACACAGATGACCCATTTAATAACATATTTCATTCTATCTTTGTTAAATCTGATCTTAGCGGCGAGTTTTTGTGGATCTCCGTGTCTTATGTACCTGCAGGACTCAAACCCTGGATTTAGCATTGTAACTTTGTAAACTTACCGGTTTTTCAATGTGCTATTAACTAGTCTCACAGATGAGACAACAATTAGAACAGTTTTATTATACATACATACATTATATATATACACACACACGCATATACGTACATTTATAGCTACTTACATGTAACTGATATCTTGAGCGGTTCGACATAAAACAAATATCACTTTAATTATTCAATTTAGTTGTTTGATGCTAAGCACCGAACTAATCAATAGGCTATCTGAACTGCGATCACTATGGATATCGAAATCAGACTTACCTCGGAGGTACTTCGGGAGAGAAGCTGTTTAAACAACCGATTAAACACCTAGAACGATGCGATAATTTATCTTGATTCAATCCAATGTTTGTTATTTAAGAAGTTTGGCACTAAACTGATTTATTTAGCTAGCTTATGAGCTGTACGACTTTGAAAAGTAACTCGTTTATGATTATGTAATAAAAGAAGTTTACTTCAAAATACACCGTATAGTTTTCACAGACCAACAAGACTGAATGAATGTGTTTCTTTCTAAAGTTTATTTGCTTAAATTAACACTCAAGGTTTCGGCGAATTTGTGTTGGATTTAATCAGGCTATATTTGTTTGCTACTAAATAAACGCTGTCTAATCACGTGATCATGAAGTGGAAGGGGCGGAGTAGGTGCTTAGTTATTTTTAATATATTCTTTATTTGTTCATACCATTTTTTTTTATTATTATTAAGCACAAGCTACACAAAGGGCAATCTACGTTCTGCCCACTATCAAAACCGCTTCTAGCAGTACAAGTCCAAAGACGTGCCACTGTGCCACGGAGGGGCGCATGTCATAATTGTCTTTACGAACAATAGTTGATATTGTACCTGTAGAAAAAAAATCATCTTTATATTAGTCATAAGATGATCAACTCAATTTCCTCAGATTTAATAGAGTTAGTAAACTTGCACAACAAAACACCACCAGAGCATCACACATCCTGACTGAAGTTCCAACCAATCAATCTATAGATATTTCAAGATTTGTTGATTTAACTTTCTCAGCTGTGACTGTCAATAAACCACGCGCACGGCACCAAAGTGCGTTATTTATACGAACCAACAAAGTGTAATTTTCAATTGTCTGTAGGCCCGGCAAGACCAGGTGGTTAAGGCATTCGACTCGTAATCCGAGGGTCGCGTGTTTGAATTCCCGTCACACAAAACATGGTCGCCCTTTCAGCCGTGGGGGAGTTATAATGTGACGGTCAATTTCACTGTTCGTTGGTAAAAGTGTAGTCCAAGAATTGGCGGTGGGTGGTGATGACTAGCTGCCTTCCCTCTAGTCTTACTCTGCTAAATTAGGGACGACTAGCGCAGGTAGCCCTCGTGTAGCTTTGTGCGAAATTCAAAACAAGCCAAACAGTTTGTCTGTAACTTACTACTCTCCCTTCATAAATTTTCAGCATGCTGATCCCGGTTTACTTACCTAATATTCCAAACTTGAAGAAAACTCGTGCAGCCAAAATTAAGATATTCAACGCCAGACTTTGATGCTCTTCTTTTACGCTACAAGTTGTAATATATATGTTTTTAATTTAAATAACATAGTTCCAAACCTTTGATATTAGTGAAATTTGGGACACGTTTAACATACCATTTATTTTACATCAGTACAAAATTTCGCGCAAACCAAACTCCACATTTAACTGTTACAGTGAAAAAGAATTTTTTTAAGGATAATTTTTACTTAGATATGCAGGAAGAAAAGAAATTGTTCTGAAATTACTTAAGGAAATCCTCTGATCAAGTTAAATGTCGGCTATTAGCCAGTTCATATCGGATCTCCTGAATGGGGTAACTGAGCCTACAACTTGTTCTACACTATTATATTATCTCTTTAATATGCGATAGTTTGCACGTACATAACAATAATATATTCTACATTGCCACTTTCTAAGTATTATTTATATTTTACAACACGATGGATATTCAATTGACATAGAGGCCGAATTTTGCCTTACGTGATAAATTCATCTTTGTGTGTATGCGTAAAATCCGAGCTCACACTTGGATTTGTGCGTCTTTTGGCTTCACTGATTAAAATTACTTGTACATTTTGTTTTTTTTTAAAAAACTAATACTAGTGGTATCAGTAATCCGTCACGAGTAAACAAAACTACAATATTTCACTTGTAGAACATTAATTTTACAGTTTTTACAACATACCGATATTATAAGATTCTTTCTACAGTACTAACTTATTGATACATCTTGTAAAACTCAAATAACTTTGAATAAAAAAAATATTGAAGTGGCGGTGCGTAAAAGTATACTACTACTAGCTTACGAAACTGTCATCCTATTTTCCCTAATTACGATGAAAATAAATACTGCATCTAGAATAACGTTCAACACGCAAGCTTTTTAAGTTTTAATTTATTTATAAAATATATTGATTTAACTTCAAATATGCCACTAATTTAATCATAAACGACACAAGTTGCTAGTACTATTTAAATGAAAGTTTGGTGATAAATAATTGAATATTTTTCTTACCACTACCTTCTTTAACTTCTTATACAAAGAGCTGTGAACATAATATTTGGATATAAACAGCCTTAAACTGAATACTTATTCTGACCTAGCTAATTCGAATTGAAATTATTTTCTCTCGTTAAAGCTGTTCCATGAATACTCACGATATTTGAAGCCTTACATTTCTTGCGCAAGTGCTTGGGTGTCGTCTTTTAAAATGTATTTATGTTAATTTAGTTACGACCACCACCAATATTATAAAACCCTACTAACTCGAACCAACCTGTCTACCCGTGTTCGCGATTCTGAGTGTTCCGTAGACTTGGCCAACGATGGAGAAGCGAACAACGACCTCTAGAAGCTAAAACTAGAGAGACTCGTAAACCACAATTCAGATTTGTACATGATAAATTTTAAGCACTTGGTCATCAATTATTAGAATATTGTTGTTTTTAATAAGACAAAAAATATATTGCTTTAGGTAAAATACTGATGTTAAGAATTTTAAAACGCAAAAAAGTTGTTATAAATATGAGCGAGTTATTGTTCTCGCTTGTGTTCTCATAAGTCACCGTATCATAGACATACCTGATGTTGGACGAAGCTGTACAATTTATCAGTTGTCGATGGAAGAGGAAAGTGACACTTTATAAGAGAAGAAACTTCTACTCTGAACTTACAACAATTTTAATTTAAAAATAAATCTACACATTCGGTACAGTCCTCAGTAAAATATGTGTAAATTGTTCATTACATTTGAAAGCTACAAGGTTTTCTATTAAGAAAATACTACTTCAAGAAATCTTTATAAAAGAACATTGGCCTCCGGGTTTTACTTTCTTTCATGTATTATATTATAAAATGTACAATACTATTTTCCTTACATCAAGCTGGATTGCAAAAGTTTTATCAGTAATAGTGCTTGTGTTGATGTTAACATATATTTATATACCAAAACGGTAGGCTTTTACATAATATTTATATATATTTAATTTACGCCTTTCAGATACTGAGGGTACTACTACTGTCAAAATTTGAACTAGCAATTTGATTCTATAAGTATGATTGAAGAGAGTTGCTTATTATACTAGTAGGGTCCGGCATGGCCAGGTGGTTAAGGCACGCGACTCGTAATATGAGGGTTATAGGTTCGAATCACTGTCACACCAAATATGCTCGTTCTTTTAGCTGTGGGGGTGTTATAATGTGAAGCTCAATTCCACTATTAGTTGATAAAAAAGTAGTCCAAGAGTTAGCGGTGGGTGATGATGGCTAGTTGCCCTCCCTGTAGATTTACACTGCTAAATTAGGGACGACTAGCGTAGACAGCCCTCATGTAGCTTTGCACGAAAATTCAAAACAAACAGTACAAGCAAAGAGTATTTTTGGTTTTGAATTTTATATACAAAATCCTGGTCCAAACTAAACGGTTGTTGTCGATACTTCATCCAGTGGGATGTCACTGCTTTGGATGATAATTAATTAATTTTCCTTTTTTTCATTTAAATTCAGACAATTTAACGTTTACAGCCCTTACCTAGTCATAATTTACAAGTCTTTCTGTTTATTTCTGGTGTTCGTTATGCTGTTGTTACAGGTAAGCTATTTCTAGCGATCGAAGGGCTACTTCAAATTTTGAAGAGATTTTCGAAGTTCTTAAACAAACGTGTAATAATAAACTTACAACAGATGAGGATGGAATATATTATAATGGATTTTCGCAAGCATAGAATGAGTCCGAAATAACTGATCATATTTTTGTTCCGATTAGTTTTCATTATATGACAACTAAAGTAACTAAATAATGAGACACATTCTTGTCATACAAAACTATCCCCCACATTCGTATAAGAGAGCGTTGTCGTTTATCCTATGCTGGTGTAAAAGAATCACATAGCGTCTGGAAAGCATCACATTGTTTATATATAAGAAGATTACGGGTCCTCAAGTGCGCATTCGAATTTATTTTTCTGGGTTACTATTACTGTAATAGTAACCTCATGTAATGATTAGATAGCGTGGTAACCCTTAGAACAACATTTAAATATGCTAATGACTTTTATAATATTTAACTGCCTTCACTTAATATTCACTTCACTGATAAACATTTGTTACTTATTATCACCAAACGTTCTAACACATTAATAAACAGTAATAATATATGCATGTGACTCTAGTTGAGATGTAAATATATTTAAATGGGAAGTAAACAGGTCTCCTGAAGAACTCGTAACAAACACTCAACTATTAAAATAACATTTAAATAGTAACAGTTAAATTTTAAAAGGCAGTGAAAACTAAGAAAATAAGTTTAACGTAATTAACTGAAGTGCAGTTGTTGTCTGATGTTCTTAGTTTTTTGTTTTGGTAGATTTATTACAACTAAGAAAATTATGTTATTCGTGCGCTGTCTGAAATTTGGGCACACTCGAGTTATTCAGCATTAGATGTATTTAACCTAGCTCTTTTCTCCTGCTATTTTTGTTATTAGATAGAAACCAATGTTGTGAATTTTGTTTATTTTTCTTTCTAATTTTCCAGTTTTTCCTTTTGTTCTTTTTCCATTTTAATTTTTTTTCTATTGACAGAAACTCTCATCATTCCAACTTCTACTAAGTCTCTTCAATTCGATATTTGGTTCATTGTCAGGGGATTATATTCAACAGGGGAAGGTCAATAAGCCAGCAACACGCCCTATCTTCATAGCTGATTTTATTTATAAGAAATTCAGAGTAAAATTAAAGAAGAATCTATAATAATAAGCCAGCAACAAAATATCATCTGGATCCAAAGCCGACAAGACCTTTGGCTCAATACCAGGGTTCCTCAGGCCAGCAAATATACGACACAGTTGTGGTTGATACGTTGTGAACATTAGCATTGTTCCCCGCTAGTACAGCGGTATGTCTGCGGATTTACAACGCTAAAATCAGGGGTTCGATTCACCTCTGTGGGCTCAGTAGATAACCTACGTGGCTTTGCTATAAGAAAAACACAAAAACACACGCACATTAGCAAACTGTTGGACCACAAAGGTTACTGTGTGAATTAGGCTAGGTTAATAAAGCGTATTTTTCGTGAATTTCATATATTTTTATTTGTAGTTTTTCCTTTT